>NC_088232.1:56840710-56862592 GCF_036934945.1 Oncorhynchus masou masou
TAACTAGCAGCAGAAACCTCTAACTGGGTCAGCAGCATGTTAACTAGCAGTAGAAATCTCTAAGGGGTCACAGTATGTTGTTAACTAGCAGTAGAAACCTCTAAAAGGGATCAGCAGCATGTTAACAAGCAGTAGAAACCTCTAAAAGGCATCAGTAGCATGTTGTTAACTAGCAGTAGAAACCTCTAAAGGGGTCAGCAGCATGTTAACTAGCAGTAGAAACCTCTAAAAGGGGTCAGCAGCATGTTGTTAACTAGCATTAGAAACCTCTAAAAAGGATCAGCAGCATGTTGTTAACTAGCAGTAGAAACCTCTAAAAGGTGTCAGCAGCATGTTGTTAACTAGCATTAGAAACCTCTAAAAAGGATCAGCAGCATGTTGTTAACTAGCAGTAGAAACCTCTAACTGGGTCAGCAGCATGTTGTTAACTAGCATTAGAAACCTCTAAAAAGGATCAGCAGCATGTTGTTAACTAGCAGTAGAAACCTCTAAAAGGTGTCAGCAGCATGTCAACCAGCAGTAGAAACCTCTAGTAGGGGTCAGCAGCATGTTGTTATCCAGTAGAAACCTCTAAAAGGGATCAGCAACGTGTTTGCAGAAACCTCTAAAGAGGGAAGCAGCATGTTAACTTCATGAAGCCTCTAAACGGGGCAGCAGCATGTTAATTAGCAGGAAACCTCTAAGAGGCAGCATGTTAATCAGTAGAAACATGTGTTAACTAGCCCTCAGCAGCATGTTAACTCGCAGTAGAAACCATTAAGAGGGGCACAGAATGTTAACTTGCAGTAAAGCCTCTAAAGGGGGCAGCATGTGGAAGATTGATCTCTATAAGAGTCAGCACATGTTGTTAACTAGCGTGTCCTAAAGGGCAGCAGCATGTTAATTAGCAGTAGAAACCTCTAAAAGGGGTCAGCGCAGTTGTTAACTAGCATTAGAAACTCTGCCAGCATGTTGTCAACCAGCAGTAGAAACCTCCTAAAAGGGGTCAGCAGCATGTTGTTAACTAGCAGGAAAACCTCTAAAAGGGGTCAGCAGCATGTTAACTGCAGTAGAAACCATTAAAGGGGGTCAGCAGAATGTTAACTAAAAGAAGCCTCTAAAAGGGGTGAGCATGTTAACTAGCAGTAGAAACCTCTAAAAGGGGTCAGCAGCATGTTAACTAGCAGCAGAAACCTCTAAAGGGGTCAGCAGCATGTTAACTAGCAGTAGAAATCTCTAAAAGGGTCAGCAGCAAGTTGTTAACTAGCATTAGAAACTCTAAAAAGGATCAGCAGCATGTTTCAACCAGCAGTAGAAACCTCTAAAAAGGGATCAGTAGCATGTTGTTAACTAGTAGAGAAACCTCTAAAAGGGGCAGCATGTTGTTAAATAGCAGTAGAAACCTCTAAAAGGGATCACACATGTTAACTAGCAGTAGAAACCTCTAAGAAAGCAGCATGTTAACTTGCATGAAGCCTTAAAAGGGGTCAGCATGTTGACTAGAGAGAAACCTCTCCTCATTGAAAACATTAGAAGCTCTAAAAGGATCAGCAGCATGTTTTAACTAGCAGTAGAATCCTCTGGTGTCGGCAGCATGTCAACCAGCAGCAGAAACCTCTATTACTGGGTAAGCAGCATGTTAACTGCAGTAGAAACCATTAAAAGGGGTCAGCAGCATGTTAGAAGTTAAAAGGGGGCAGCACATGTTAACACAAATCTTAAAGGGTCAGCATGTTGTTATGCAGTAGAAACCTCAAAAGCAGCATTTTGAAAATCTAAAGGGATCAGAGCATGTTGTTAACTAGCATTAGAAACCTCTAAAAAGGATCAGCAGCATGTTGTTAACTAGAGAAACCTCAAAAAGGGATGCATGTTTTTCAGTAGGAACCTCTAAAAGGTTTAGCAGCATGTCAACCAGCAGTAGAAACCTCTAAAAGGGGTCAGCAGCATGTATGTTAACTAGCATGAGAAACCCTCTCAGGGGTCATCAGCAGCATGTTAACTAGCATTAGAATCCTCTAACTGGATCAGCAGCATGTTGTTAACTAGCAGTAGAATCTCAAAAGGGATCAGCAGCATGTTGTCTAGCAGTAGAAACCTCTACAAAGTAGCATGTTGTTAACTTAGAAAAAACAGCAGCATGTTAACTAGCAGTGTAACCTCTAAAAGGGTCAGCAGCAAGTTGTTAACTAGCATTAGAAAGCTCTTCAGCAGCATGTTGTTAACTAGCAGTTTTATTCTAAGGTGTCGGCATGTTAGCCAGCAGTAGAAACCTCTATTAGGGGTAAGCAGCATGTTGTTAATGAGCAGTAGAAATCTCTAAAAGGATGCAGCAGCATACATGTTGTTAACTAGCATTAGAAATTAGTCAATTTCTATGGTTCAAAAAGCATGTTGTTAACTTTAGAAACCTCTAAAAGGATGCCAGCAGCATGTTGTTAACCAGCAGTAGAAACCTCTAAAAGGTGTCGGCAGCATGTCAACCAGCAGTAGAAACATCTATTAGCGGTTGTTAAATAGCAGGAGAAACCTCTAAAAGGGTGCAGCAGCATGTTAACTAGCAGAAATCCTCTAACTGGGTCAGCAGCATGTTAACTAGCAGAAACCTCTAAAAAGGGATCAGCAGCATGTTGTTAACTGCATTAGCCTAAAAGGGATCAGCAGCATGTTGTTAACTAGCAGTAGAAACCTCTAAAAGGTGTCAGCAGCATGTTAACTAGTAGAAACCTCTAAAAGGGTCCGCAGCATGTTAACAAGTTGTTAACTAGCCGTTAGAAACCTCTAAAAGGGGTCAGCAGCATGTTAACTAGCAGTAGAAACCTCTAAAAGGGGTCAGCAGCAAGTTGTTAACTAGCATTAGAAACCTCTAAAAAGGATCAGCAGCATGTTGTCAACCAGCAGTAGAAACCTCTAAAAGGGGTCAGCAGCATGTCAACCAGCAGTAGAAACCTCTAAAGGGTCAGCAGCATGTTAACTAGCAGTAGAAACCTCTAAAAGGATCAGCAGCATGTTAACAAGCAGTAGAAACCTCTAAAAGGGGTCAGCAGCATGTTGTTAACTAACAGTAGAAACCTCTAAAAGGGGTCAGAGGCATGTTGTTAACGAGGAGAAGAAACCTCTAAAAAGGATCAGCACCATGTTGTTAACTAGCAGTAGAATCCTTTAAAAGGGGTCAGCAGCATGTTAACTAGCAGTAGAAACCTCTAAAAGGGATCAGCAGCATGTTGTTAACTAGCAGTAGAAACCTCTAAAAGGGGTCAGCAGCATGTTGTTAACTAGCAGCAGAAACCTTTAAAAGCAGGTTAATCAGCAGCATGTTGTTAACTAGCAGTAGAAACCTCTAAAAAGGATCAGAAACCTCAGTCATGCATGTTAACTAGCAGTAGAAACCTCTAAAAGGTGTCAGCAGCATGTTAACTAGCAGTAGAAACCTCTAAAGGGTCAGCAGCATGTTGTTAACTAGCATTAGAAACCTCTAAAAAGGATCAGCAGCATGTTGTCAACCAGCAGTAGAAACCTCTAAAAAGGATCAGCAGCATGTTGTTAACTAGCATTAGAAACCTCTAAAAAGGATCAGCAGCATGTTGTCAACCAGCAGTAGAAACCTCTAAAAGGGGTCAGCAGCATGTTGTTAACTAGCAGGAGAAACCTCTAAAAGGGGTCAGCAGCGTGTTAACTAGCAGTAGAAACCATTAAAAGGGGGCAGCAGCATGTTAACTTGCAGTAGAAACCTCTAAAAGGGGTCAGCAGCATGTTAACTAGCAGTAGAAACCTCTAAAAGGGGTCAGCAGCATGTTGTTAACTAGCAGGAGAAACCTCTAAAAGGGGTCAGGGGTCAGCAGCATGTTAACTAGCAGCAGAATCCTCTAACTGGGTCAGCAGCATGTTAACTAGCAGTAGAAATCTCTAAAAGGGATCAGCAGCATGTTGTTAACTAGCAGTAGAAACCTCTAAAAGGGATCAGTAGCATGTTGTTAACTAGCAGTAGAAACCTCTAAAGGGGTCAGCAGCATGTTAACAAGCAGTAGAAACCTCTAAAAGGGATCAGCAGCAAGTTGTTAACTAGCATTAGAAACCTCTAAAAGGGGTCAGCAGCAAGTTGTTAACTAGCAGTAGAAACCTCTAAAAGGGGCAGCAGCATGTTAACTAGCAGCAGAAACCTCTAACTGGGTCAGCAGCATGTTAACTAGCAGTAGAAATCTCTAAAGGGTCAGCAGCATGTTGTTAACTAGCAGGAGAAACCTCTAAAAGGGATCAGCAGCATGTTACCTTGCAGTAGAAACCTCTAAAGGGATCAGTAGCATGTTGTTAACTTCTTGGAACTCTAGGGGTGCAATTTCATTTTTGGATGAAAACGTTCCCGTTTTAAACAAGATATTTTGTCACTAAAAAAGATCTTTCGACTATGCATATAATTGCTACTGTTAACTAAAGTAGAAACCTCTGACGTGTCCAGAAATACAAAGATCTTCTCTGATCAGCAACATGTTAACGTGAGCTTCAGGCAAAACCAAGATGAGATGGCATCCAGGAAATGACAACCTTTTTGAGGCTCTGTTTGTCATGATCTCCTTATATGGCTGTGAACCAAGAGGAATGAATCAACCCTCTCTGTCGTTTCCCCAAGGTGTCTGCAGCATTGTAACGTATTTGTAGGCAGATCATTGGAAGATTGACCATAAGAGACCACATTTACCACGTGTCCGCCCGGTGTCCTGCAGAAATTGGTCTAAAAGTCACCTGCCAGTATTTTTCCAAGGAATACAGAGAGGAAAGCAAGTTGTTAACTGCATGTCAATGAAGAGATATGTGTTAAAAAACACCTTGAGGACTGATTCCAAACAACGTTTGCCATGTAAAAGGGTCGATATTATGTTGTTAATCCGGAAAAAGTTTTACGTTGTAGGTGACTGCATTTTCGGAAACCTCGTTTCAGTAGCCAGGCGCAATGTAGAAAACGGAACGCATTTCTCCTAACTACACAGACGCTTTCAAGAAACACTGCGCATTTGGCATGTGACTGAGAGTCTCCTCATTGAAAACATCAGAAGCTCTTCAAAGGTAAATGATTTTATTTATTTGGTTATCTGGCTTTTGTGAAAATGTAGAAACGTCTACATGCTCACAAAATGTTAACTAGCTTTGCATACTCTTACACAAATTAGTCAATTTCTATGGTTCAAAAGCATATTTTGAAAATCTGAGATGACAGTGTTGTTAAGAAAAGGCTAAGCTTGAGAGCAGATGCATTATTTTCATTTCATTTGCGATTTTCAGAAATCGTTAACGTTACATTAGCTAATGTTGCTTCAGGCTATAACTGTATACAGGTTTTTTAACTAGCAGTAGAAACAAAACGGAGCGATTTGTCCTACACAAATAATATTTTTTTTAAAAAACTGCACATTTGCTATGTAACTGCAGAGGATCCTCATTGAAAACATCCGCAGCTCTTCAAAGTTAATGATTTTATTTATTTGGTTATCTGGTTTTTGTTAAATTGCAGTAGAAATGCTACTCAAAATGCTAGCAGCAAGTTGTTAACTCTTACACAAATTAGTCATTTCTATGGTTCAAAAGCATATTTAGAAAATCTGAGATGACAGTGTTGTTAAGAAAAGGCTAACCTCTAAAAGTCAGCAGCATTATTTTCATTTTATTTGCGATTTTCAGAAATCGTTAACGTGTCAACCAGCAGTTATGCTAATGTGAGCCTGAGGCTTTAGTCACGATCCCGGATGGGATGGGGAGTTTCAAGAGGTTTTAACTAGCAGTAGAAACCTCTAAAGGGGTCAGCAGCATGTTAACTAGCAGTAGAAACCTCTAAAAGGGGTCAGCAGCAAGTTGTTAACTAGCATTAGAAACTCTAAAAAGGATCAGCAGCATGTTGTCAACCAGCAGTAGAAACCTCTAAAAGGGCCAGCAGCATGTCAACCAGCAGTAGAAACCTCTAGGGGGTCAGCAGCATGTTGTTAACTAGCAGGAGAAACCTCTAAAAGGGGTCAGCAGCATGTTAACTCGCAGTAGAAACCATTAAAAGGGGGCAGCAGCATGTTAACTTGCAGTAGAAGCCTCTAAAAGGGGGCAGCAGCATGTTGTTAACTAGCAGTAGAAACCTCTAAAGGGGTCAGCAGCAAGTTGTTAACTAGCATTAGAAACCTCTAAAAAGGATCAGCAGCAAGTTGTTAACTAGCAGTAGGATCCTCTAAAAGGTGTCGGCAGCATGTCAACCAGCAGTAGAAACCTCTATTAGGGGTAAGCAGCATGTTGTTAATGAGCAGTAGAAATCTCTAAAAGGGGTCAGCAGCAGGTTGTTAACTAGCATTAGAAACCTCTAAAAAGGATCAGCAGCAAGTTGTTAACTAGCATTAGAAACCTCTAAAAAGGATCAGCAGCATGTTGTTAGCTAGCAGTAGGAACCTCTAAAAGGTGTCGGCAGCATGTCAACCAGCAGTAGAAACCTCTAAAGGGGTCAGCAGCATGTTAACTAGCAGTAGAAACCTCTAAAAGGGGTCAGCAGCATGTTGTTAACTAGCATTAGAAACCTCTAAAAAGGATCAGCAGCATGTTGTTAACTAGCAGTAGAAACCTCTAAAAGAAGGCCAGCAGCATGTCAACCAGCAGTAGAAACCTCTAAAATGGGTCAGCAGCATGTTGTTAACTAGCAGGAGAAACCTCTAAAAGGGGTCAGCAGCATGTTGTTAACTAGCAGTAGAAACCATTAAAAGGGGGCAGCAGCATGTTAACTTGCAGTAAAAGCCTCTAAAAGGGGTCAGCAGCATGTTAACTAGCAGTAGAAACCTCTAAAAGGGGTCAGCAACATGTTAACTAGCAGTAGAAACCTCTAAAAGGGGGCAGCAGCATGTTAACTAGCAGCAGAATCCTCTAACTGGGTCAGCAGCATGTTAACTAGCAGTAGAAATCTCTAAAAGGGGTCAGCAGCATGTTGTTAACTAGCAGTAGAAACCTCTAAAAGGGATCAGTAGCATGTTGTTAACTAGCCGTAGAAACCTCTAAAGGGGTCAGCAGCATGTTAACAAGCAGTAGAAACCTCTAAAAGGGATCAGCAGCAAGTTGTTAACTAGCATTAGAAACCTCTAAAAGGGGTCAGCAGCAAGTTGTTAACTAGCAGTAGAAACCTCTAAAAGGGGGCAGCAGCATGTTAACTAGCAGCAGAAACCTCTAACTGGGTCAGCAGCATGTTAACTAGCAGTAGAAATCTCTAAAAGGGGTCAGCAGCATGTTGTTAACTAGCAGGAGAAACCTCTAAAAGGGATCAGCAGCATGTTACCTTGCAGTAGAAACCTCTAAAAGGGATCAGTAGCATGTTGTTAACTTCTTGGAACTCTAGGGGTGCAATTTCATTTTTGGATGAAAAACGTTCCCGTTTTAAACAAGATATTTTGTCACAAAAAGATGCTCGACTATGCATATAATTGCTACTGTTCGAAAGAAAACACTCTGACGTGTCCAGAAATACAAAGATCTTCTCTGTGCGTGCCCTTTAACGTGAGCTTCAGGCAAAACCAAGATGAGATGGCATCCAGGAAATGACAAGGATTTTGAGGCTTTGTTTGTCATGATCTCCTTATATGGCTGTGAACGCAAGAGGAATGAATCAACCCTCTCTGTCGTTTCCCCAAGGTGTCTGCAGCATTGTGACGTATTTGTAGGCAGATCATTGGAAGATTGACCATAAGAGACCACATTTACCACGTGTCCGCCCGGTGTCCTGCGCCGAAATTGGTGCGCAAAAAGTCACCTGCCAGTATTTTTCCAAGGAATACAGAGAGGAAAGCAAGCTTCCACGAACTGCATGTCAATGAAGAGATATGTGAAAAAACACCTTGAGGACTGATTCCAAACAACGTTTGCCATGTTTCGGTCGATATTATGTAGTTAATCCGGAAAAAGTTTTACGTTGTAGGTGACTGCATTTTCGGTTCGTTTCAGTAGCCAGGCGCAATGTAGAAAACGGAACGATTTCTCCTACACACAGACGCTTTCAAGAAACACTGCGCATTTGGCATGTGACTGAGAGTCTCCTCATTGAAAACATCAGAAGCTCTTCAAAGGTAAATGATTTTATTTATTTGGTTATCTGGCTTTTGTGAAAATGTTGCGTGCTACATGCTACACAAAATGCTATGCTAGCTTTGCATACTCTTACACAAATTAGTCAATTTCTATGGTTCAAAAGCATATTTTGAAAATCTGAGATGACAGTGTTGTTAAGAAAAGGCTAAGCTTGAGAGCAGATGCATTATTTTCATTTCATTTGCGATTTTCAGAAATCGTTAACGTTACATTATGCTAATGAGCTTCAGGCTATAACTGTATACAGGTTTTTTTTCATAGCCAAACGTGAACAAAACGGAGCGATTTGTCCTACACAAATAATATTTTTTTGAAAAACTGCACATTTGCTATGTAACTGAGAGTCTCCTCATTGAAAACATCCGAAGCTCTTCAAAGTTAATGATTTTATTTATTTGGTTATCTGGTTTTGTGAAAATGTTGCGTGCTAAATGCTACTCAAAATGCTATGCTAGCTTTGCATACTCTTACACAAATTAGTCCATTTCTATGGTTCAAAAGCATATTTAGAAAATCTGAGATGACAGTGTTGTTAAGAAAAGGCTAAGCTTGAGAGTAGGCGCATTATTTTCATTTTATTTGCGATTTTCAGAAATCGTTAAAGTTGCGTTATGCTAATGAGCCTGAGGCTTTAGTCACGATCCCGGATCCGGGATGGGAGTTTCAAGAGGTTTTAACTAGCCGTAGAAACCTCTAAAGGGGTCAGCAGCATGTTAACTAGCAGTAGAAACCTCTAAAAGGGGTCAGCAGCAAGTTGTTAACTAGCATTAGAAACCTCTAAAAAGGATCAGCAGCATGTTGTTAACTAGCAGTAGATCCTCTAAAAGGTGTCGGCAGCATGTCAACCAGCAGTAGAAACCTCAGCAGCATGTTAATCGCAGTAGAAACCATTAAAAGGGGCAGCAGCATGTTAACTTGCAGTAGAAGCCTCTAAAAGGGGGCAGCAGCATGTTGTTAACTAGCAGTAGAAACCTCTAAAGGGGTCAGCAGCAAGTTGTTAACTAGCATTAGAAACCTCTAAAAAGGATCAGCAGCAAGTTGTTAACTAGCAGTAGGATCCTCTAAAAGGTGTCGGCAGCATGTCAACCAGCAGTAGAAACCTCTATTAGGGGTAAGCAGCATGTTGTTAATGAGCAGTAGAAATCTCTAAAAGGGGTCAGCAGCAGGTTGTTAACTAGCATTAGAAACCTCTAAAAAGGATCAGCAGCAAGTTGTTAACTAGCATTAGAAACCTCTAAAAAGGATCAGCAGCATGTTGTTAACTAGCAGTAGGAACCTCTAAAAGGTGTCGGCAGCATGTCAACCAGCAGTAGAAACCTCTAAAGGGGTCAGCAGCATGTTAACTAGCAGTAGAAACCTCTAAAAGGGGTCAGCAGCATGTTGTTAACTAGCATTAGAAACCTCTAAAAAGGATCAGCAGCATGTTGTTAACTAGCAGTAGAAACCTCTAAAAGAAGGCCAGCAGCATGTCAACCAGCAGTAGAAACCTCTAAAATGGGTCAGCAGCATGTTGTTAACTAGCAGGAGAAACCTCTAAAAGGGGTCAGCAGCATGTTGTTAACTAGCAGTAGAAACCATTAAAAGGGGGCAGCAGCATGTTAACTTGCAGTAAAAGCCTCTAAAGGGGTCAGCAGCATGTTAACTAGCAGTAGAAACCTCTAAAAGGGGTCAGCAGCATGTTAACTAGCAGTAGAAACCTCTAAAAGGGGCAGCAGCATGTTAACTGTTAACTAGCAGTAGAAATCCTCTAAAAGGGTCAGCAGCATGTTAACTAGCAGTAGAAACCTCTAAAGAAGGTAGAAAGTAGAAACCTCTAAAAGGGGTCAGCAGCATGTTGTTAACTAGCAGTAGAAACCTCTAAAAGCAGCATGTTAACTCGCAGTAGAAACCATTAAAAGGGGGCAGCATTATGTTAACTTGCAGTAGAAGCCTCTAAAAGGGGTCAGCAGCATGTTAACTAGCAGTAGAAACCTCTAAAAGGGGTCAGCAACATGTTAACTAGCAGTAGAAACCTCTAAAAGGGGGCAGCAGCATGTTAACTAGCAGCAGAATCCTCTAACTGGGTCAGCAGCATGTTAACTAGCAGTAGAAATCTCTAAAAGGGGTCAGCAGCATGTTGTTAACTAGCAGGAGAAACCTCTAAAAGGGATCAGCAGCATGTTACCTTGCAGTAGAAACCTCTAAAAGGGATCAGTAGCATGTTGTTAACTTCTTGGAACTCTAGGGGTGCAATTTCATTTTTGGATGAAAAACGTTCCCGTTTTAAACAAGATATTTTGTCACAAAAAGATGCTCGACTATGCATATAATTGCTACTGTTCGAAAGAAAACACTCTGACGTGTCCAGAAATACAAAGATCTTCTCTGTGCGTGCCCTTTAACGTGAGCTTCAGGCAAAACCAAGATGAGATGGCATCCAGGAAATGACAAGGATTTTTGAGGCTTTGTTTGTCATGATCTCCTTATATGGCTGTGAACGCAAGAGGAATGAATCAACCCTCTCTGTCGTTTCCCCAAGGTGTCTGCAGCATTGTGACGTATTTGTAGGCAGATCATTGGAAGATTGACCATAAGAGACCACATTTACCACGTGTCCGCCCGGTGTCCTGCGCCGAAATTGGTGCGCAAAGTCACCTGCCAGTATTTTTCCAAGGAATACAGAGAGGAAAGCAAGCTTCCACGAACTGCATGTCAATGAAGAGATATGTGAAAAAACACCTTGAGGACTGATTCCAAACAACGTTTGCCATGTTTCGGTCGATATTATGTAGTTAATCCGGAAAAAGTTTTACGTTGTAGGTGACTGCATTTCGGTTCGTTTCAGTAGCCAGGCGCAATGTAGAAAACGGAACGATTTCTCCTACACACAGACGCTTTCAAGAAACACTGCGCATTTGGCATGTGACTGAGAGTCTCCTCATTGAAAACATCAGAAGCTCTTCAAAGGTAAATGATTTTATTTATTTGGTTATCTGGCTTTTGTGAAAATGTTGCGTGCTACATGCTACACAAAATGCTATGCTAGCTTTGCATACTCTTACACAAATTAGTCAATTTCTATGGTTCAAAAGCATATTTTGAAAATCTGAGATGACAGTGTTGTTAAGAAAAGGCTAAGCTTGAGAGCAGATGCATTATTTTCATTTCATTTGCGATTTTCAGAAATCGTTAACGTTACATTATGCTAATGAGCTTCAGGCTATAACTGTATACAGGTTTTTTCATAGCCAAACGTGAACAAAACGGAGCGATTTGTCCTACACAAATAATATTTTTTTGAAAAACTGCACATTTGCTATGTAACTGAGAGTCTCCTCATTGAAAACATCCGAAGCTCTTCAAAGTTAATGATTTTATTTATTTGGTTATCTGGTTTTTGTGAAAATGTTGCGTGCTAAATGCTACTCAAAATGCTATGCTAGCTTTGCATACTCTTACACAAATTAGTCCATTTCTATGGTTCAAAAGCATATTTAGAAAATCTGAGATGACAGTGTTGTTAAGAAAAGGCTAAGCTTGAGAGTAGGCGCATTATTTTCATTTTATTTGCGATTTTCAGAAATCGTTAACGTTGCGTTATGCTAATGAGCCTGAGGCTTTAGTCACGATCCCGGATCCGGGATGGGGAGTTTCAAGAGGTTTTAACTAGCCGTAGAAACCTCTAAAGGGGTCAGCAGCATGTTAACTAGCAGTAGAAACCTCTAAAAGGGGTCAGCAGCAAGTTGTTAACTAGCATTAGAAACCTCTAAAAAGGATCAGCAGCATGTTGTTAACTAGCAGTAGGATCCTCTAAAAGGTGTCGGCAGCATGTCAACCAGCAGTAGAAACCTCTATTAGGGGTAAGCAGCATGTTAACTCGCAGTAGAAACCATTAAAAGGGGGCAGCAGCATGTTAACTTGCAGTAGAAGCCTCTAAAAGGGGGCAGCAGCATGTTGTTAACTAGCAGTAGAAACCTCTAAAGGGGTCAGCAGCAAGTTGTTAACTAGCATTAGAAACCTCTAAAAAGGATCAGCAGCAAGTTGTTAACTAGCAGTAGGATCCTCTAAAAGGTGTCGGCAGCATGTCAACCAGCAGTAGAAACCTCTATTAGGGGTAAGCAGCATGTTGTTAATGAGCAGTAGAAATCTCTAAAAGGGGTCAGCAGCAGGTTGTTAACTAGCATTAGAAACCTCTAAAAAGGATCAGCAGCAAGTTGTTAACTAGCATTAGAAACCTCTAAAAAGGATCAGCAGCATGTTGTTAACTAGCAGTAGGAACCTCTAAAAGGTGTCGGCAGCATGTCAACCAGCAGTAGAAACCTATAAAGGGGTCAGCAGCATGTTAACTAGCAGTAGAAACCTCTAAAAGGGGTCAGCAGCATGTTGTTAACTAGCATTAGAAACCTCTAAAAAAGGATCAGCAGCATGTTGTTAACTAGCAGTAGAAACCTCTAAAAGAAGGCCAGCAGCATGTCAACCAGCAGTAGAAACCTCTAAAATGGGTCAGCAGCATGTTGTTAACTAGCAGGAGAAACCTCTAAAAGGGGTCAGCAGCATGTTGTTAACTAGCAGTAGAAACCATTAAAAGGGGGCAGCAGCATGTTAACTTGCAGTAAAAGCCTCTAAAAGGGGTCAGCAGCATGTTAACTAGCAGTAGAAACCTCTAAAAGGGGTCAGCAAGATGTTAACTAGCAGTAGAAACCTCTAAAAGGGGGCAGCAGCATGTTAACTAGCAGCAGAAACCTCTAACTGGGTCAGCAGCATGTTAACTAGCAGTAGAAATCTCTAAAAGGGGAAAGCAGCATGTTGTTAACTAGCAGGAGAAACCTCTAAAAGGGATCAGTAGCATGTTGTTAACTAGCCGTAGAAACCTCTAAAGGGGTCAGCAGCATGTTAACTAGCAGTAGAAACCTCTAAAAGGGGTCAGCAGCAAGTTGTTAACTAGCAGTAGGATCCTCTAAAAGGTGTCGGCAGCATGTCAACCAGCAGTAGAAACCTCTATTAGGGGTAAGCAGCATGTTAACTCGCAGTAGAAACCATTAAAAGGGGGCAGCATAATGTTAACTTGCAGTAGAAGCCTCTAAAAGGGGGCAGCAGCATGTTAACTAGCAGTAGAAATCTCTAAAAGGGGTCAGCAGCATGTTGTTAACTAGCAGTAGAAACCTCTAAAGGGGTCAGCAGCATGTTAACTAGCAGTAGAAACCTCTAAAAGGGGTCAGCAGCAAGTTGTTAACTAGCATTAGAAACCTCTAAAAAGGATCAGCAGCAAGTTGTTAACTAGCATTAGAAACCTCTAAAAAGGATCAGCAGCATGTTGTTAACTAGCAGTAGAAACCTCTAAAAGGTGTCAGCAGCATGTTAACCAGCAGTAGAAACCTCTAAAAGGGGTCAGCAGCATGTTGTTAACTAGCAGTAGAAACCTCTAAAAGGGATCAGCAACATGTTAACTAGCAGTAGAAACCTCTAATAAGGGGCAGCAGCATGTTAACTTGCAGTTGAAGCCTCTAAAAGGGGTCAGCAGCAAGTTGTTAACTAGCATTAGAAACCTCTAAAAAGGATCAGCAGCAAGTTGTTAACTAGCAGTAGGATCCTCTAAAAGGTGTCGGCAGCATGTCAACCAGCAGTAGAAACCTCTATTAGGGGTAAGCAGCATGTTGTTAATGAGCAGTAGAAATCTCTAAAAGGGATCAGCAACATGTTAACTAGCAGTAGAAACCTCTAAAAGGGATCAGTAGCATGTTGTTAACTAGCAGTAGAAACCTCTAAAGGGGTCAGCAGCATGTTAACTAGCAGTAGAAACCTCTAAAAGGGGTCAGCAGCAGGTTGTTAACTAGCATTAGAAACCTCTAAAAAGGATCAGCAGCAAGTTGTTAACTAGCATTAGAAACCTCTAAAAAGGATCAGCAGCATGTTGTTAACTAGCAGTAGGAACCTCTAAAAGGTGTCGGCAGCATGTCAACCAGCAGTAGAAACCTCTAAAGGGGTCAGCAGCATGTTAACTAGCAGTAGAAACCTCTAAAAGGGGTCAGCAGCATGTTGTTAACTAGCATTAGAAACCTCTAAAAAGGATCAGCAGCATGTTGTTAACTAGCAGTAGAAACCTCTAAAGGAAGGCCAGCAGCATGTCAACCAGCAGTAGAAACCTCTAAAAGGGGTCAGCAGCATGTTGTTAACTAGCAGTAGAAACCTCTAAAAGGGGTCAGCAGCATGTTAACTAGCAGTAGAAACCTCTAAAAGGGGTCAGCAACATGTTAACTAGCAGTAGAAACCTCTAAAAGGGGGCAGCAGCATGTTAACTAGCAGCAGAAACCTCTAACTGGGTCAGCAGCATGTTAACTAGCAGTAGAAATCTCTAAAAGGGGTCAGCAGCATGTTGTTAACTAGCAGGAGAAACCTCTAAAAGGGATCAGTAGCATGTTGTTAACTAGCCGTAGAAACCTCTAAAGGGGTCAGCAGCATGTTAACTAGCAGTAGAAACCTCTAAAAGGGGTCAGCAGCAAGTTGTTAACTAGCATTAGAAACCTCTAAAAAGGATCAGCAGCATGTTGTTAACTAGCAGTAGGATCCTCTAAAAGGTGTCGGCAGCATGTCAACCAGCAGTAGAAACCTCTATTAGGGGTAAGCAGCATGTTGTTAACGAGCAATAGAAATCTCTAAAAGGGATCAGCAACATGTTAACTAGCAGTAGAAACCTCTAAAAGGGGGCAGCAGCATGTTAACTAGCAGTAGAAACCTCTAACTGGGTCAGCAGCATGTTAACTAGCAGTAGAAACCTCTAAAAGGGGGCAGCAGCATGTTAACTAGCAGTAGAAACCTCTAAAAGGGGTCAGCAGCATGTTAACTAGCAGTAGAAACCTCTAAAAGGGGGCAGCAGCATGTTAACTAGCAGTAGAAACCTCTAAAAGGGGGCAGCAGCATGTTAACTAGCAGTAGAAACCTCTAAAAGGGGTCAGCAACATGTTAACTAGCAGTAGAAACCTCTAAAAGGGGGCAGCATCATGTTAACTAGCAGTAGAAACCTCTAAAAGGGATCAGCAGCATGTTAACTAGCAGTAGAAATCTCTAAAAGGGGTCAGCAGCATGTTGTTAACTAGCAGTAGAAACCTCTAAAAGGGGTCAGCAGCAGGTTGTTAACTAGCATTAGAAACCTCTAAAAAGGATCAGCAGCAAGTTGTTAACTAGCATTAGAAACCTCTAAAAAGGATCAGCAGCATGTTGTTAACTAGCAGTAGGAACCTCTAAAAGGTGTCGGCAGCATGTCAACCAGCAGTAGAAACCTCTAAAGGGGTCAGCAGCATGTTAACTAGCAGTAGAAACCTCTAAAAGGGGTCAGCAGCATGTTGTTAACTAGCATTAGAAACCTCTAAAAAGGATCAGCAGCATGTTGTTAACTAGCAGTAGAAACCTCTAAAGGCCAGCAGCATGTCAACCAGCAGTAGAAACCTCTAAAAGGGGTCAGCAGCATGTTGTTAACTAGCAGTAGAAACCTCTAAAAGGGGTCAGCAGCATGTTAACTAGCAGTAGAAACCTCTAAAAGGGGTCAGCAACATGTTAATTAGCAGTAGAAACCTCTAAAAGGGGCAGCAGCATGTTAACTAGCAGTAGAAACCTCTAACTGGGTCAGCAGCATGTTAACTAGCAGTAGGAATCTCTAAAAGGGGTCAGCAGCATGTTGTTAACTAGCAGGAGAAACCTCTAAAAGGGATCAGTAGCATGTTGTTAACTAGCAGTAGAAACCTCTAAAGGGGTCAGCAGCATGTTAACTAGCAGTAGAAACCTCTAAAAGGGGTCAGCAGCAAGTTGTTAACTAGCAGTAGAAACCTCTAAAAAGGATCAGCAGCATGTTGTTAACTAGCAGTAGGATCCTCTAAAAGGTGTCGGCAGCATGTCAACCAGCAGTAGAAACCTCTATTAGGGGTAAGCAGCATGTTGTTAACGAGCAATAGAAATCTCTAAAAGGGATCAGCAACATGTTAACTAGCAGTAGAAACCTCTAAAAGGGGGCAGCAGCATGTTAACTGGCAGTAGAAACCTCTAACTGGGTCAGCAGCATGTTAACTAGCAGTAGAAACCTCTAAAAGGGGGCAGCAGCATGTTAACTAGCAGTAGAAACCTCTAAAAGGGGTCAGCAGCATGTTAACTAGCAGTAGAAACCTCTAAAAGGGGGCAGCAGCATGTTAACTAGCAGTAGAAACCTCTAAAATGGGGCAGCAGCATGTTAACTAGCAGTAGAAATCTCTAAAAGGGGTCAGCAGCATGTTGTTAACTAGCAGTAGAAACCTCTAAAAGGGATCAGCAGCATGTTGTTAACTAGCAGTAGAAACCTCTAAAAGGGATCAGTAGCATGTTGTTAACTAGCAGTAGAAACCTCTAAAGGGGTCAGCAGCATGTTAACTAGCAGTAGAAACCTCTAAAAGGGGTCAGCAGCATGTTAACTAGCAGTAGAAACCTCTAAAGGGGTCAGCAACATGTTAACTAGCAGTAGAAACCTCTAAAAGGGGCAGCAGCATGTTAACTAGCAGTAGAAACCTCTAAAAGGGGGCAGCAGCATGTTAACTAGCAGTAGAAACCTCTAAAGGGGTCAGCAGCATGTTAACTAGCAGTAGAAACCTCTAAAAGGGGGCAGCAGCATGTTAACTAGCAGTAGAAACCTCTAAAAGGGGCAGCAGCATGTTAACTAGCAGTAGAAACCTCTAAAGGGTCAGCAACATGTTAACTAGCAGTAGAAACCTCTAAAAGGGGCAGGTTAACAGCATCAGCAGCATGTTAACTAGCAGTAGAAATCTCTAAAAGGGATCAGCAGCATGTTGTTAACTAGCAGTAGAAACCTCTAAAAGGGATCAGCAGCATGTTGTTAACTAGCAGTAGAAACCTCTAAAAGGGATCAGCAGCATGTTGTTAACCAGCAGTAGAAACCTCTAAAGGGTCAGCAGCATGTTGTTAACTAGCAGTAGAAACCTCTAAAAGGGATCAGCAGCATGTTAACTAGCAGTAGAAACCTCTAAAAGGGGTCAGCAGCATGTTAACTAGCAGTAGAAATCTCTAAAAGGGGTCAGCAGCATGTTAACTTGTCTAACTGGGTCAGCAGCATGTTAACTAGAGAAACCTCTAAAGGGGATCAGCAGCATGTTAACTAGCAGTAGAAATCTCTAAAAGGGGTCAGCAGCATGTTGTTAACTAGCAGTAGAAACCTCTAAAAGGGATCAGCAGCATGTTAACAAGCAGTAGAAACCTCTAAAAAGGGATCAGCAGCATGTTAACTAGCAGTAGAAACCTCTAAAGGGGTCAGCAGCATGTTAACTAGCAGTAGAAACCTCTAAAAGGGGGCAGCAGCATGTTAACTAGCAGTAGAAACCTCTAAAAGGGATCAGCAGCATGTTGTTAACTAGCAGTAAATACCTCTAAAGGGGTCAGCAGCATGTTAACTGGCAGTAGAAACCTCTAAAAGGGGTCAGCAGCATGTTGTTAACAAGCAGTAGAAAACTCTAAAAGGGATCAGCAACATGTTAACTAGCAGTAGAAACCTCTAAAAGGGGCAGCAGCATGTTAACTAGCAGTAGAAACCTCTAAAAGGGGTCAGCAGCATGTTAACTAGCAGTAGAAACCTCTAAAAGGGGTCAGCAGCATGTTAACTTGCATTAGAAACCTCTAAAAAGCATCAGCAGCATGTTAACTAGCAGTAGAAACCTCTAAAAGGGGTCAGCAGCATGTTAACTAGCAGTAGAAACCTCTAAAAGGGTCAGCAACATGTTAACTAGCAGTAGCAGGGGGTAGCATCATGTTAACTAGCAGTAGAAACCTCTAAAGGGGTAAGGGTCAGTAGCAGCATGTTAACTAGCAGTAGCAAACCTCTAAAAGGGGTCAGCAGCATGTTAACTAGCAGTAGAAACCTCTAAAAGGGATCAGCAGCATGTTAACTAGCAGTAGAAACCTCTAAAAGGGGTCAGCAGCATGTTGTTAACTAGCAGTAGAAACCTCTAAAGGGATCAGCAGCATGTTAACAAGCTAAAAGGGGTCAGCATCATGTTAACTAGCAGTAGAAACCTCTAAAAAGGGATCAGCAGCATGTTGTTAACTACCAGTAGAAATCTCTAAAAGGGGTCAGCAGCATGTTAACTAGCAGTAGAAACCTCTAAAAGGGATCAGCAGCATGTTTGTTAACTAGCACGTTGTTAACTAGCAGTGAAAACCTCTAAAAGGGATCAGCAGCATGTTGTTAACTAGCAGTAGAAACCTCTAAAAGGGGTCAGCAGCATGTTAACTAGCAGTAGAAACCTCTAAAAAGGTCAGCAGCATGTTAACTAGCAGTAGAAACCTCTAAAAGCATGTCAACCAGCAGTAGAAATGTTAACATGTTGTTAGCAGTAGAAACCTCTAAAAGGGTCATGTTAACAGCATGAAACTCTAAGCATGTTAACTTGCAAAAGCAACATGTTAACTAGCAGTAGAAACCTCTAAAAGGGGGGGCATGCAGCATGTTAATGTTAACTTAACTAGCAGTAGAAACCTCTAAAAGGGGTCAGCAGCATGTTAACTAGCAGTAGAAACCTCTAGGGGGGTAGCATCATGTTCAGCCTAACTGGGTCAGCAGCATGTTCTAGCAGTAGAAATCTCTAAAAGGGATCAGCAGCATGTTAACTTGCAGTAGAAGCCTCTAAAAGGGGTCAGCAGCATGTTAACTAGCAGTAGAAACCTCTAAAAGGGGTCAGCAACATGTTAACTAGCAGTAGAAACCTCTAAAAGGGATCAGCAGCATGTTAACAAGCAGTAGAAACCTCTAAAAGGGATCAGTAGCATGTTGTTAACTAGCAGTAGAAACCTCTAAAGGGGTCAGCAGCATGTTAACTAGCAGTAGAAACCTCTAAAAGGGGTCAGCAGCATGTTGTTAACTAGCATTAGAAACCTCTAAAAAGGATCAGCAGCATGTTGTTAACTAGCAGTAGAAACCTCTAAAAGGGATGTAGCATGTTGTTAACTAGCAGTAGAAACCTCTAAAGGGGTCAGCAGCATGTTAACTAGCAGTAGAAACCTCTAAAAGGGGTCAGCAGCATGTTAACTAGCAGTAGAAACCTCTAAAAGGGGTCAGCAGCATGTTGTTAACTATGAGCAGTAGAAACCTCTAAAAGGGATCAGCAACATGTTAACTAGCAGTAGAAACCTCTAAAAGGGGCAGGGGTCAGCAGCATGTTGTTAACTAGCAGTAGAAACCTCTAAAAGGGATCAGCAGCATGTTAACAAGCAGTAGAAACTTCTAAAAGGGATCAGTAGCATGTTGTTAACTAGCAGTAGAAACCTCTAAAGGGGTCAGCAGCATGTTAACTAGCAGTAGAAACCTCTAAAAGGGGTCAGCAGCATGTTGTTAACTAGCATTAGAAACCTCTAAAAAAGGATCAGCAGCATGTTGTTAACTAGCAGTAGAAACCTCTAAAAGGTGTCAGCAGCATGTCAACCAGCAGTAGAAACATCTAGTAGGGGTCAGCAGCATGTTGTTAACGAGCAGTAGAAACCTCTAAAAGGGATCAGCAACATGTTAACTAGCAGTAGAAACCTCTAAAAGGCAGTAAAAGCTAAAAAAGGAGTCAGTAACATGTTCATGTTAACTAGCAGTAGAAAACCTCTAACTGCAGGTCTAAAAGGGGCAGCAGCATGTTAACTAGCAGTAGAAATCTCTAAAGGGGTCAGCAACATGTAGCAGTAGTTAAGGGGGTAGCATCATGTTAACTAGCAGTAGAAACCTCTAACTGGGTCAGCAGCATGTTAACTAGCAGTAGAAATCTCTAAAAGGGGTCAGCAGCATGTTGTTAACTACCAGGAGAAACCTCTAAAAGGGATCAGCAGCATGTTAACTAGCAGTAGAAATCTCTAAAAGGGGTCAGCAGCATGTTGTTAACTAGCAGTAGAAATCTCTAAAAGGGATCAGCAGCATGTTAACAAGCAGTAGAACCTCTAAAAGGGATCAGTAGCATGTTGTTAACTAGCATGCCAGCAGCATGTTAACTAGCATTAGAAACCTCTAAAAGGGGTCAGCATGTTGTTAACTAGCATGTTGTTAACTAGCAGTAGAAACCTCTAAAAGGGGTCAGCAGCATGTTAACCAGCAGTAGAAACCTCTAGTAGGGGTCAGCAGCATGTTGTTAACGAGCAGTAGAAACCTCTATAAGGGATCAGCAACATGTTAACTAGCAGTAGAAACCTCTAAAAGGGGGCAGCAGCATGTTAACTTGCAGTAGAAGCCTCTAAAAGGGGGCAGCAGCATGTTAACTAGCAGTAGAAACCTCTAAAAGGTGTCAGCAGCATGTCAACCAGCAGTAGAAACCTCTAGTAGGGGTCAGCAGCATGTTGTTAACGAGCAGTAGAAACCTCTAAAAGGGATCAGCAACATGTTAACTAGCAGTAGAAACCTCTAAAAGGGGGCAGCAGCATGTTAACTAGCAGTAGAAGCCTCTAAAAGGGGTCATCAGCATGTTAACTAGCAGTAGAAACCTCTAAAAGGTGTCAGCAGCATGTCAACCAGCAGTAGAAACCTCTAGTAGGGGTCAGCAGCATGTTGTTAACTAGCAGTAGACACCTCTAACTGGGTCAGCAGCATGTTAACTAGCAGTAGAAGCCTCTAAAAGGGGGCAGCAGCATGTTAACTAGCAGTAGAAACCTCTAAAAGGTGTCAGCAGCATGTCAACCAGCAGTAGAAAGCTCTAGTAGGGGTCAGCAGCATGTTGTTAACTAGCAGTAGAAACCTCTAACTGGGTCAGCAGCATGTTAACTAGCAGTAGAAACCTCTAAAAGGTGTCAGCAGCATGTCAACCAGCAGTAGAAACCTCTAGTAGGGTCAGCAGCATGTTGTTCGAGCAGCATCAGCAACATGTTAACTAGCAGTAGAAACCTCTAAAGGGGGCAGCAGCATGTTGAACTTGCAGTAGAAGCCTCTTGCAAGGCAGCATGTTAATCTAGCAGTAGAAACTCTAACTGGGTCAGCATGTTAACTAGCAGTAGAAGCCTTGAAAGGGGGCAGCAGCATGTTAACTAGCATTAGAAACCTCTAAAAGCTGTCAAAGGCATGTTGTTAACCAGCAGTAGAAACCTCTAAAAGGGGTCAGCAGCATGTTGTTAACTAGCATTAGAAACCTCTAAAAAGGATCAGCAGCATGTTAACTAGCAGTAGAAACCTCTAAAAGGGGAAAGCAGCATGTTAACTAGCAGTAGAAAACGTTAGAAGGGGGCAGCAGCATGTTAACTAGCAGTAGAAACCTCTAAAATGGGTCAGCAGCATGTTATGAGCTAGCAGTAGAAACCTCTAAAAGGGGTCAGCAGGATGTTGTTAACTAGCAGGAGAAACCTTTAAAAGGGATCAGCAGCATGTTGTTAACTAGCAGTATAAACCTCTAAAGGGGTCAGCAGCATGTTAACTAGCAGTAGAAGCCACTAAAAGGGGTCAGCAGCATGTTAACTAGCAGTAGAAACCTCTAAAAGGGATCAGCAGCATGTTAACTAGCAGTAGAAACCTCTAAAAGGGGTCAGCAGCATGTTGTTAACTAGCAGTAGAAACCTCTAAAAGGGTCAGCAGCATGTTAACTAGCAGTAGAAACCCTAAAAGGGATCAGCAGCATGTTGTAGGAAAACTTCTAAAGGGGGGCATAGCATGTTAACTAGCAGTAGCTAACTGGGTCAGCAGCATGTTAACTAGCAGTAGAAACCTCTAAAAGGTATCAGCAGCATGTTGTTAACTTAAAGGGGTAGCATGTTAACTAGCAGTAGAAACCTCTAACTGGGATCAGTAGCATGTTGTTAACTAGCAGTAGAAACCTCTAAAAGGGGGGCAGCAGCATGTTA
>NC_088232.1:56863092-56970592 GCF_036934945.1 Oncorhynchus masou masou
TGATCGTGTGTTGTAGTCTACACCTCGACGAGGCTGAACACTTGATCGTGTGTTGTAGTCTACAGGCTGAACACTTGACGAGGCTGAACACTTGATCGTGTGTTGTAGTCTACACTCGACGAGGCTGAACACTTGATCGTGTGTTGTAGTCTACACCTCGACGAGGCTGAACACTTGATCGTGTGTTGTAGTCTACACCTCGACGAGGCTGAACACTTGATCGTGTGTTGTAGTCTACACCTCGACGAGGCTGAACACTTGATTGATCGTGTGTTGTAGTCTACACCTCGACGAGGCTGAACACTTGATCGTGTGTTGTAGTCTACACCTCAACGAGGCTGAACACTTGATCGTGTGTTGTAGTCTACACTCGACGAGGCTGAACACTTGATCGTGTGTTGTAGTCTACACCTCGACGAGGCTGAACACTTGATCGTGTGTTGTAGTCTACACTCGACGAGGCTGAACACTTGATCGTGTGTTGTAGTCTACACCTCAACGAGGCTGAACACTTGAACGTGTGTTGTAGTCTACACCTCAACGAGGCTGAACACTTGATCGTGTGTTGTAGTCTACACCTCGACGAGGCTGAACACTTGATCGTGTGTTGTAGTCTACACTCGACGAGGCTGAACACTTGATCGTGTGTTGTAGTCTACACCTCAACGAGGCTGAACACTTGATCGTGTGTTGTAGTCTACACCTCGACGAGGCTGAACACTTGATCGTGTGTTGTAGTCTACACCTCAACGAGGCTGAACACTTGATCGTGTGTTGTAGTCTACACTCAACGAGGCTGAACACTTGATCGTGTGTTGTAGTCTACACCTCGACGAGGCTGAACACTTGATCGTGTGTTGTAGTCGACGAGGCTGAACACCGGTGTTGTAGTCTACACTCGACGAGGCTGAACACTTGATCGTGTGTTGTAGTCTACACCTCGACGAGGCTGAACACTTGATCGTGTGTTGTAGTCTACACCTCGACGAGGCTGAACACTTGATCGTGTGTTGTAGTCTACACCTCGACGAGGCTGAACACTTGATCGTGTGTTGTAGTCTACACCTCAACGAGGCTGAACACTTGATCGTGTGTTGTAGTCTACACCTCGACGAGGCTGAACACTTGATCGTGTGTTGTAGTCTACACCTCAACGAGGCTGAACACTTGATCGTGTGTTGTAGTCTACACCTCAACGAGGCTGAACACTTGATCGTGTGTTGTAGTCTACACCTCGACGAGGCTGAACACTTGATCGTGTGTTGTAGTCTACACCTCAACGAGGCTGAACACTTGATCGTGTGTTGTAGTGACGAGGCTGAACACTTGATCGTGTGTTGTAGTCTCAACGAGGCTGAACACTTGATCGTGTGTTGTAGTCTACACCTCAACGAGGCTGAACACTTGACGTGTGTTGTAGTCTACACCTCACGAGGCTGAACACTTGATCGTGTGTTGTAGTCTACACCTCAACGAGGCTGAACACTTGCGTGTGTTGAGTCTACACCTCAACGAGGCTGAACACTTGATCGTGTGTTGTAGTCTACACCTCGACGAGGCTGAACACTTGAACGTGTGTTGTAGTCTACACCTCAACGAGGCTGAACACTTGAACGTGTGTTGTAGTCTACATCTCAACAAGGCTGATATCCTTATGATTTTGTTGAATGATTTTCAATTTCAGAGTCATTATTTTCTGTGTAGCTTTCACTTTCTCATTTTGAATTCCTAAACCGGGATTTACGGGGTTGGGGGTTTCGTGACAATGACGACAAGAGTAGCCGTTCACCGATTTGACAGCTCCAACCTCGTTGCACTTCCGACATCGCCTAAAAACTAAAACAATGAAATTGCAGTTCTCGGTTATCGCAGATTAACGCTGGAGTAGCTCTTAGTAAATCAGAAAATATTCTTTGACATGACAATTTAGGATTAGATGTTTCCTACTTCACTATAATCAGGAAACCTTTAACCTTTATCCAGTCTGAAGTTACTAAAATACTCTGTAACACACACACACACATGCACGCACACGCACACACTCACACTCACACGCACACACACACACACATTCACACACGCACGCACGCACACACACACACACACAAACAACGAGAAACACATGCGTGCGCAAACAAGCACATGCAGGCTCTCACACACACACACACACGCACACACACACACACACACATACACACACACACACACACACACACATACACACACACACACACACACACACACACACACACACACACACACACACACACACACACAATGCCCCTGTCCTCCCACCACAGTGATTAGAAGTGTGTGTCGGGGGGGAGGGAGACACCACCTGAAGATCCTAAACCTCTGATCCTCCAGATGGGTTGTCAATCAGCATGCCTGCCTGGAACATGACCCCTGACCCCGCAACTCTGGCCTCCTGGCAGCTGGTGCTGTTTTAGAAGCAGAGGGCATCAGACCCGTAAATGTTGAACACTGACCCCCCACACACACACACACACACACACACACACACACACTATGCCGTGTCCTCCCACCACAGTGATTAGCTATAGCAACCCCCTAGTAACCCAGGGTCATTATCTGTCATGGGCTCTGATGGATCAGAACCCCACCTGGAAACAGAACCACCAAACACCACATGTGAGTCCCAAAATGGCTCCCGCTTTATATTTTGTTTTCTTGTAATATTGATTTATTTTTTATTCAATCTGCTGGTAGTTACTACAGGGTTATTGAGTCTAAGAAGGTTGTAGGATCCGTCCAACTGTTGCTTAATTCTGTTTTATATACATTTTCATAGAAGCTTTTAAAAATGGTTATTACAGTTTTTTTCAACTGCTTACACACAAAATCTTTTCATGTCACAAGATTTTTGAAACCTCTCACTCAAAGTGCAAAACTACACACCAAATGTGAAAAACCATAAGCTATTTCTCAGCCTTTGACTCAGTTGTCAATCATAATAAAACATAAAACACTTTTTTCAAAACACTAGACACAATTCTCTACCTAAAACACAAAAATCTAACAGGAAGTGACTTGCTTTCCTTTTCCAAACATAACCAATCAAAATGCTACACTTATTCACCAGGTCACACACACACTCCTCACATGTGCAAACACTAATAGCTTAACTTATCACTAACCAATCACTGCTTTACTGTAGTATAGGCCTATGAATAGGTCAAAGGTCAGATTACCTGTTTTGAACAATTGATGCCAACAATGGACAGAGAGCAAGAGGAGTAGGATGGAGAGGGAGAGGAAGAGGACGAGGGCAAAGAAGAGAAGGAAGGAGAGGCATCTCTAATGAGATTAGGGCAAAATTTGTTGATCATGTGATCAACCACGGTTTGACCATGAGAGAGGCTGGACTGAGAGTCCAGCCCATTTTGAGTCGTTTTACAGTGGCGTCCATAATTTGAACCTTCAGAAATGAGAACAGGTATGCAACTATCTAATGACTATTTTAGCATTACAGTAATGTACTGTAAAATACGTATGAGTGCATAGTATTGCATAAACATGTGTAACTCTAAGCCATCCATTTACTGCACTGCATTGAATGAATGAGGTTGGTTATCTTGCTGTACTACATTTTGTTTTACAGTTCCTATGCTGAACATACTGTGTTCGAATGGAGTGGAAAGGCAAAGACATCATGGAGGACGAGGACGATTGTTTACAGATGTACAAGAGACTGCATATGTAAATATGGTAATAATATAATATATTTTATTTTCTTCTTTATCTTTCTAATATAGTGATTTATTTTTCTTTCAAATGTAACTTTAATTTTATTTCATTGTTTTAGTATTATCATTCCCCCTAATGTACGCCTTAAAAACATCCCAGATGATGTTGGGCAGTTTCTCCCTCCAAGATTGTCTACATTTCTAATGGTAGGAGTCTCTATTTGTTCATTTATGTATTTAATACATTTCAGAATGTATTTACTGTTGGTGTAATTGAGCCTGACTATTGCCTGATTGCTGATTCAAAGTATTTATTTACATTATTAAACTGTAGAGTACTGAGAGGAAATTGTATTTATTTTGTCTTTCCATTTGATCCAGAACTTTCTATTATCTCCAAACACTTCCTGTTGTATTGCATTGCTCATTGTATTGTCTAGTTGGTGAGAGTGGCTACTTGGCCCAGGGGCCTGTTTCCTGACCCTGGGAGTGGCTACATGGAACAGGGGCCTGTTTCCTGACTGGGAGTGGCTACATGGCCCAGGGGCCTGTTTCCTACCTGTGGGAGTGGCTACTTGGAACAGGGGCCTGTTTCCTGACTGTGGGAGTGGCTACTTGGAACAGGGGCCTGTTTCCTGACTGGGAGTGGCTACTTGGCCCAGGGGCCTGTTTCCTGACTGTGGGAGTGGCTACTTGGCCCAGGGGCCTGTTTCCTGACCCTGGGAGTGGCTACATGGCCCAGGGGCCTGTTTCCTGACCCTGGGAGTGGCTACTTGGCACAGGGGCCTGTTTCCTGACTGTGGGAGTGGCTACTTGGCCCAGGGGCCTGTTTCCTACCTGTGGGAGTGGCTACTTGGAACAGGGGCCTGTTTCCTGACTGTGGGAGTGGCTACTTGGAACAGGGGCCTGTTTTGACTGGGAACAGGGGCCTGTTTCCTGACTGTGGGAGTGGCTACTTGGAACAGGGGCCTGTTTCCTGACTGGGAGTGGCTACTTGGCCCAGGGGCCTGTTTCCTGACTGTGGGAGTGGCTACTTGGCCCAGGGGCCTGTTTCCTGACCCTGGGAGTGGCTACATGGCCCAGGGGCCTGTTTCCTGACCCTGGGAGTGGCTACTTGGCACAGGGGCCTGTTTCCTGACTGTGGGAGTGGCTACTTGGCCCAGGGGCCTGTTTCCTGACCCTGGGAGTGGCTACTTGGCCCAGGGGCCTGTTTCCTGACTGTGGGAGTGGCTACTTGGCCCAGGGCCTGTTTCCTGACTGTGGGAGTGGCTACTTGGACCAGGGGCCTGTTTCCTGACTGTGGGAGTGGCTACTTGGCCCAGGGGCCTGTTTCCTAACTGGGAGTGGCTACTTGGCCCAGGGGCCTGTTTCCTACCTGTGGGAGTGGCTACTTGGCCCAGGGGCCTGTTTCCTGACTGTGGGAGTGGCTACTTGGCCCAGGGGCCTGTTTCCTACCTGTGGGAGTGGCTACTTGGCCCAGGGGCCTGTTTCCTGACTGTGGGAGTGGCTACTTGGCACAGGGTTCTGTTTCCTGACTGTGGGAGATGCTACTTGGCCCAGGGGCCTGTTTCCTACCTGTGGGAGTGGCTACTTGGAACAGGGGCCTGTTTCCTGACTGTGGGAGTGTCTACTTGGCCCAGGGGCCTGTTTCCTAACTGTGGGAGTGGCTACTTGGCCCAGGGGCTTGTTTCCTGACTGGGAGTGTCTACTTGGCCCAGGGGCCTGTTTCCTGACTGGGAGTGTCTACTTGGCCCAGGGGCCTGTTTCCTGACTGTGGGAGTGGCTACTTGGCCCAGGGGCCTGTTTCCTGACTGGGAGTGGCTACTTGGCCCAGGGGCCTGTTTCCTGACTGGGAGCACTGTGGGGGCCTGTTTCCTGACTGGGAGTGGCTACTTGGCACAGGGGCCTGTTTCCTGACCCTGGGAGTGGTTACTTGGCCCAGGGGCCTGTTTCCTGACTGGGAGTGGCTACTTGGCCCAGGGTTCTGTTTCCTGACTGTGGGAGTGGCAACTTGGAACAGGGGCCTGTTTCCTGACTGGGAGTGGCTACTTGGCCCAGGGGCCTGTTTCCTGACTGTGGGAGTGGCTACTTGGCCCAGGGGCCTGTTTCCTGACTTTGGGAGTGGCTACTTGGCCCAGGGGCCTGTTTCCTGACTGTGGGAGTGGCTACTTGGCAAAGTGACGCACTCCGTCACTCCTCGACAAACCTATCTCCGTTCCAGTGTGTGTTGGGCTACCAACCGGTCCTGGAACCTTGGCATCCGAGTCAGACCGAGGCTCCTGCGGTGGAGGAGTGGGTACAGCTCTCCAAGGAGACCTGGAGAGCCGTCCAGGGAGTCCTCAAACAAGCCAATGGACGGCAGAAGAGGAGTGCTGACCACCACCTCAGTGAGGCCCCCATGTTTGTACAGGGGACAGGGTCTGGCTATCGACCCGAAACCTACCCCTCCGCTTGCCCTGCCGGAAGCTGGGGCCGCAGTGTGTGGGGCCCTTCAATGTCCTGAGGAGGATAAATGAGGTGTGTTATTGATTACAACTCCCTTCCTATTATCGTATTAACCCCTCGTTTCATGAGTTTCTGGTAGCTGGTCCCCTGCAGGTCGGTGAGGTGCCGGAGGTCCCTCCTCCCGCTCTGGACATCGAGGGGTCCCCGGCGTACACGATAGGGGCCATTCTGGACTCGAGACGCCGGGTGAGGGGCCTGCAGTACCCCTACCCCCTATCCTGACCCCATCTTACCCCCTACCCTGCACCCCATCCTACTCCCTACCCTGCACGCCATCCAACCCCTTACCCTGCACCACATCCTACCTCCTACCCTGCACGCCATCCAACCCCCTACCCTGCACCCCATCCAACCCCTACCCTGCATCCCATCCTACCCCCTACCCTGCACCCCATCCTCCCCCTAGCCTGCACCCCATCCTCCCCCCTACCCTGCACCCCATCCAACCCCCTAGCCTGCACCCCATCCTCCCCCCTACCCTGCATCCCATCCTACCCCCTACCCTGCACCCCATCCAACCCCCTAGCCTGCACCCCATCCTACCCCCTACCCTGCACCCCATCCAACCCCCTACCCTGCACCCCATCCTACCCCCTAACCTGCACCCCATCCTACCCCCTACCCTGCACGCCATCCAACCCCCTACCCTGCACGCCATCCAACCCCCTACCCTGCACCCCATCCAACCCCCTACCCTGCACGCCATCCAACCCCTACCCTGCACCCCATACCATCCCCTACCCTGCACCCCATCCTACCCCCTACCCCCTATCCTGCACCCCATCCTACCCCTACCTACCCCCCTATATACAGGGGGTACCGGTACCAAGTCATTGTGCGGGGGTACAGGTAAAGAGGTCATTTGTACATGAAGAAGAGACTTTGCAGAGTGACTATGCATAGATCATAAACAGCGAGTAGCAGCAGTGTAAAAACAAATGTGAGTGGAGGGGTGGGTCAATGTAATAGTCCAGGGGCAATGTGATTAAATGTTCAGCAGTCTAATGGCTTGGGGGTAGAAGCTGTTAAGGACCCTTTTGGTCCTAGACTTGGGGCTCTGGTATCGCTTGTTGTGCGGTAGGAGAGAAAACAGTCTATGTTAAGTTAAGGTGTTGTCATGACCTCATCACAACTGTCGTGGTGTGTTTAGACCATGATAGATCGTTGGTAATGTGGACACCAAGCTCTTGAAATTCTCGACCCGCTCCACTGTTCGGCACTCCTTTTCCTGTGGTCTACGATCAGCTCCTTTGTCTTGCTCACATTGAGGGAGGGGTTGTTGTCCCAGCACCACACTGCCAGGTCTCTGACCTCCTCCCTATAGGCCGATAGGTCCCTGTAGGCCGATAGGTCCCTGTAGGCCGATAGGTCCCTGTAGGCTGTCTCATTGTTGACGGTGACCAAACCACTGTTGTGTCGTCAGCAAACTTTTTAAAATTATTAATAAAAAATATAAAAATGTACCCCTTTTTCTCCCCAATTTTGTGGTATCCAATTGGTAGTTACAATCTTGTCTCATCGCTGCAACTCCCGTACTGACTCGGGAGAGG
Organism: Oncorhynchus masou masou; assembly: GCF_036934945.1. Classification (NCBI taxonomy): domain Eukaryota; kingdom Metazoa; phylum Chordata; class Actinopteri; order Salmoniformes; family Salmonidae; genus Oncorhynchus; species Oncorhynchus masou. The sequence continues at coordinate 56,870,855 of NC_088232.1, forward strand.
CGAAGGTAGAGAGACGTGTGTCCTCCGAAACACAACCCAACCAAGCCCTGCCGGTCTAACCCTCCCCTAACCCAGACAACGCTGGGCCAATTGTGCGCCGCCCCATGGGTCTCCCGGTCGCGGCCAGCTGCGACAGAGCCTGGACTCTAACCCAGAATCTCTGGTGGCACAGCTAGCACTGCGATGCAGTGTCTTAGACCGTACGTACATATCCCAACCCAACCTCCCAGGTGGCGCAGTGTCTTAGACACTGCGCCACTCGGGAGGTTTCGTCAGCTTGACCTGTTTAAAGGTCTTGCTCACATCGGCTACCGAGAGCGTTATCGCACAGTCACCCAGAACAGCTGGTGCTCTCGTGCATGCTTCAGTGTTGCTTGCGTCGAAGTGAGCAAAAAATGCATTTAGCTGGTCTGGTAAGCTTTGTGTCACTGTGCAGCTCGTGTCTGGGATTCCCTTTGTAGTCCGCAACAGTTTTTAAGCCCTGCCACATCCGACGAGCATCAGAGCCGGTGTAGTAGGATTCAATCTGAATCCTGTATTGACGCTTTGCTTGTTTGCTGGTTTGTTTGATGGTTCGTCTGAGAGCATAGCGGGATTTCTTATAGGTGTCCAGATTTGTGTCCCCCCTCCTTGAGAGCGTTAGCTCTAACCTTTAACTCAGTGCGGATGTTGCCTGTAATCTATAGCTTCTGGTTGGGATATGTACGTGAGGTCACTGTGGGGACGACATCGTCGATACACTTATTAACGAAGCAGATGGCTGATGTGGTGTACTCCTCAATGCCATTGGATGAATCCCGGAAAATATTCCAGTCTGTGCTATCCCATACCCTTATCCTGCAACCATCCTAACCCCTGTCCCCTACCCCTACCCCTATCCTGCACCCCACCCTACCCCTCATCCTACCCCCTACCCTCTACCCCTATCCTGCACCCCATCCTACCCCTATCCCTATCCTACCCCCTGCACCCCATTACCCCTGCACCCCATCCACCCTCTACCCTATCCTGCACCCCTGTCCCCTCATCCTACCCCCCTATCCCCCCCATCCTGCCTACCCCCCTATCCTGCACCCCATACCCCTCATCCTATACCCCCTATCCCACCCCATCTACCCCCTATCCTGCACCCCATCCTACCCCCTCATCCTACCCCATCCTCCCACTATACCCCCCTATCCTGCACCCCATCCTACCCCTCATCCTACCCCCTATCCCTATCCTGCACCCCATCCTACCCCTCATCCTACCCCCTACCCCCTATCCTGCACCCCATCCTACCCTCATCCCTTATCCCCCTACCCCCTATCCTGCACCCCACCCCATCCCCTATCCCTATCCTGCACCCCATCCTACCCTCTACCCTTATCCTGCCCCCTACCCCCTATCCTGCACCCCACCCTACCCCTCATCCTACCCCACCCCATCCTGCACCCCATCCTACCCTCTACCCCTATCCTACCCCTCATCCTACCCCTACCCCTATCCTGCACCCCATCCCACCCGCTACCCCATCCTACCACCATCAACCCTCTTTCCGAACCACCACCTTCATCATACCAGAAACCTTTCCCATCCCAAACAAATCAGGACATCTCACATGTGATGTATGATCCCAAATGGCAACATATGGCGATGAGAGATCACCTACTATCCAGACTACAGTAAGGACTTGTATCACCATGTGTTGTCTTGATACAGACCAATCAACCATCCTTTAATAGCTCCTATCTGACAGTGTGATCTACTGTCAGCAACAGACCTACCGGCTAAGTCTGTTACAGTTGTGGCTTTATTACAGTAAAGCCACACAAAGAACCAGGAAGGTGTCCAATACAGAAATATATTTGTAGAAATGTAGACATGTCATTCTTTCTAATTCAATTTCAATCTAATTCTATGGGCAAATACTGTGACCACTTGTCAGCGGAGATCTCAACGATTGAACATAAATCAAAAAGAAACCCAAGATTCTTTAAAAACGTTTATTTCAAAATTATGGAAGTCAATTGGCTTAGTCAAAAGAAAAAGCTATTGCTTAGTAAGGTCCTCGTGTTGTAACACACCTGTCTAAAAGATATAGTGAACTAGATGCTTGCGTTTGAGACGGCCCCTTTCTAAAAGCAGTGATATATTTTCACCAGAAGGGGTCAGTAATGTGCTCTTGTTCCCCTTAGAGAGATTATTCTTCCCGTGTCCAACCACATAAACACCTAAACAGGAAGTCAAATGCTGTGGGAGAGGTCTACACTCCCAAAACATTAGGGATGGTCTTACAGTTTGGGTCCTATATTAATGTGTCATAAGTACATTTAGTACCGCTATTTGTCGTGATGTGAATAAAATAAAAGATGGTATTGCTTTTTAGAAAGTTTAGTCCAAAAGCTCCACAATGAAACAAGGAAACCAACAACAGAATATGATACATATTTACATTGAGAGCCTTCTCTCTTACTTTAGTTCCATGGGGACAGTGTATGGTTTCCAGGGATAAGTCCATATAAGCAAACAAATACACACATAAACAATCACAAATAAACAAACCTCATCTTTCTGAGTTTAGAAAGATAACAATTGTGGATATCATTCTTTTTTTCCGTCAGTCTTTTATTATTTTGTATTTATTTTATTTTATTATGACTGTGGTGACATTTTCGGTTACGCCAATGTTGAAGTGGTATCAGACCTGTGGTTACATATTAGTAAGCCTAATGGGTTAGCATAACAGACCATAGACAAAACCTGACCAAAGATCAATGTGTTTCTGACATGGGAATTTCAGCCGAGGTGTATTCATTAGCGCACACTGTAGCAAAAAAAGAAACAAGAGTTTCTATTGGACAAATTCAGGTAGGGTCCCTCCCCGTTTCGTCCTGTTTACTTCTGTTTGGTTCCTAGTGAATACACCCCCCTTTCTCTCTCTGTCTCTGTTTGCCTGTTCAGTGTCTGTTCTGCCTAAATTATCTTATGGTTGATTTAAAATACAGTGCCAGGGGTTTAATGTCTAAACCTCTCATTATTATGACTCTTAAAGAAATACTTTAAACTTAACTCAGTCAGTCTCAGTTTCCTTTCCACCCCATACCATTTTCACATAATGAATATTGCAGTTCATATACATTTTACAAAACAAAACATACTGAACACATTGGCTTGTATTTGTGCACTACTTCCCTGTACATATAGCCTCTCTAGTCAGGGACCAACGCAAATAACACTTCACACAGCTACTGGACTTCTGAAGGGGTGAATTATGGGGGATCGAGTCTCTTTACTTCTGCAGCTGAACTCTGATCTTCCATCTTTCTTTTCGGATCCCAGGACCCCTATGACAACAGCTAGTCTTCCTGGGGTTCATGAACACACACACCCCAAAAAATACATGATCGTCGGGCGATCGAACTGGTGATCGAACTGGTGATCTAACAGGTGATCTAACTGGTGATCGAACAGGTGATCGAACAGGTGATCTAACTGGTGATCTAACTGGTGATCTAACTGGTGATCGAACAGGTGATCTAACTGGTGATCAAACAGGTGATAACTGGTGATAACTGGTGATCTAACTGGTGATCGAACTGGTGATCTAACAGGTGATCGAACTGGTGATAACAGGTGATCTAACTGGTGATCGAACAGGTGATCTAACTGGTGATCGAACTGGTGATCGAACTGGTGATCTAACTGGTGATCTAACTGGTGATCGAACAGGTGATCTAACTGGTGATCGAACAGGTGATCTAACTGGTGATCGAACTGGTGATCTAACTGGTGATCGAACTGGTGATCTAACAGGTGATCGAACTGGTGATCGAACAGGTGATCTAACTGGTGATCTAACAGGTGATCGAACTGGTGATCTAACTGGTGATCTAACTGGTGATCTAAGGTGATCGAACAGGTGATCGAACAGGTGATCTAACTGGTGATCTAACTGGTGATCTAACTGGTGATCTAACTGGTGATCTAACTGGTGATCTAACTGGTGACCTAACTGGTGATCTAACAGGTGATCTAACTGGTGATCTAACAGGTGATCTAACTGGTGATCTAACTGGTGATCTAACTGGTGACCTAACTGGTGATCTAACGGGTTGTCATTGTTTTCTGCTGGTTACAGCTACAGATTAGCAGTTTATTGTAGAGCAAACTGAGGCTGTTGATTGGCAGCTCGTTTAAAAAACCTTCTTGGTGTCATCAGCTCCTGTGTCACTAAGGAGACAGAGAGAACACAGCCTCACAGCTGACAGAGTAACATTGGGACTGACGGATAAACGTTACAGGAAATGGTTTGCTGTGTTCGAAGACACATTTAACGGTGCTTCTACCTTCGTGTGCTATTATATGAAATGACAGGATGTTGTGTTGCAAGAACGCCAAAGCAACATGGATAATGTCCCAGTGAAGAACCAGAAACATGGCTAATGTCCCAGTGAAGACCCAGAAACATGGATAATGTCCCAGCGAAGACCCAGAAACATGGCTAATGTCCCAGTGAAGAACCAGAAACATGGCTAATGTCCCAGTGAAGACCCAGAAACATGGCTAATGTCCCAGTGAAGTACCAGAAACATGGATAATGTCCCAGTGAAGACCCAGAAACATGGCTAATGTCCCAGTGAAGACCCAGAAGCATGGCTAATGTCCCAGTGAAGACCCAGAAGCATGGATAATGTCCCAGTGAAGACCCAGAAACATGGCTAATGTCCCAGTGAAGACCCAGAAGCATGGATAATGTCCCAGTGAAGACCCAGAAACATGGCTAATGTCCCAGTGAAGACCCAGAAGCATGGATAATGTCCCAGCGAAGACCCAGAAACGTGGATAATGTCCCAGCGAAGACCCAGAACGCCACAGCAACATGGGTAATGTCCCAGTGAAGAACCTTACAGGGGATAACTGTCTCGCTGTGTTTAAACATTAAGGTTAACAATGAGAAGAAGAGTTATTATTCTTATCGAGATATTTTAAGTCACAATAGAAAATATCAAACAAATATCAAAACAGATAGAAAGTCAAACATAGGGAGGAGAAAGTGCAAATATTTTGGCGCCACTTCTTGTTTTGTTTTCTCTTGTTTTTTTTCCATTCTTCTTTTTGTCCAGGAACTGCTCCATCTGTCTGCTCCATCTTTCTGCTCCATCTGTCTGCTCCATCTGTCTGCTCCATCTGTCTGCTCCATCTTTCTGCTCCATCTTTCTGCTCCATCTGTCTGCTCCATCTGTCTGCTCCATCTGTCTGCTCCATCGTTCTCTTTACTGTCAGTCAGAAAGCGTACAGATGCCTTCCCTCTGTTCTAACCACTCCCTCTGTTCTAACTCTGTTCTAACCCTTCCCTCTGTTCTAACCCTTCCCTCTGTTCTAACTCTGTTCTAACCCTTCCCTCTGTTCTAACTCTGTTCTAACCCTTCCCTCTGTTCTAACTCTGTTCTAACCCTTCCCTCTGTTCTAACTCTGTTCTAACCCTTCCCGCTGTTCTAACCCTTCCCTCTGTTCTTACCATTCCCTCTGTTCTAACCCTTCCCTCTGTTCTTACTCTGTTCTAACCCTTCCCTCTGTTCTAACTCTGTTCTCACCCTTCCCGCTGTTCTAAAAATGTTCTAACCCTTCCTTCTGTTCTAACTCTGTTCTCACCCTTCCCTCTGTTCTAACTCTGTTCTAACCCTTCCCACTGTTCTAACTCTGTTCTAACCCTTCCCTCTGTTTTAACTCTGTTCTAACCCTTCCCGCTGTTCTAACCCTTCCCTCTGTTCTAACTCTGTTCTAACCCTTCCCTCTGTTCTAACTCTGTTCTCACCCTTCCCTCTGTTCTCACCCTTCCCTCTGTTCTAACTCTGTTCTCACCCTTCCCTCTGTTCTCACCCTTCCCTCTGTTCTAACTCTGTTCTCACCCTTCCCGCTGTTCTAAAAATGTTCTAACCCTTCCTTCTGTTCTAACTCTGTTCTCACCCTTCCCTCTGTTCTAACTCTGTTCTAACCCTTCCCTCTGTTCTAACTCTGTTCTAACCCTTCCCTCTGTTCTAACCCTTCCCTCTGTTCTAACTCTGTTCTAACCCTTCCCTCTGCTCTAACCCTTCCCTCTGTTCTAACTCTGTTCTAACCCTTCCCACTGTTCTAACTCTGTTCTAACCCTTCCCTCTGTTCTAACCCTTCCCTCTGTTCTACCTCTGTTCTAACCCTTCCCTTTGTTCTCACCCTTCCCTCTGTTCTAACCCTTCCCTTGTTCTCCCTCTGTTCTAACCATTCCCTCTGTTCTAACTCTGTTCTAACCATTCCCTCTGTTCTAACTCTGTTCTAACCCTTCCCTCTGTTCTAACTCTGTTCTAACCCTTCCCTCTGCTCTAACTCTGTTCTAACCCTTCCCTCTGCTCTAACTCTGTTCTAACCCCTTCCCTCTGTTCCAACCCTTCCCTCTGCTCTAACTCTGTTCTAACCCTTCCCTCTGTTCTAACCCTTCCCTCTGTTCTAACCCTTCCCTCTGTTCTAACCCTTCCCTCTGTTCTAACCCTTCCCTCTGCTCTAACTCTGTTCTAACCCTTCCCTCTGTTCTAACACTTCCCTCTGCTCTAACTCTGTTCTAACCCTTCCCTCTGTTCTAACCCTTCCCTCTGCTCTAACCATTCCCTCTGTTCTAAATCTGTTCTATCCCTTCCCTCTGTTCTAACCCTTCCCTCTGCTCTAACCATTCCCTCTGTTCTAAATCTGTTCTAACCCTTCCCTCTGTTCTAACCCTTCCCTCTGTTCTAACCCTTCGCTCTGTTCTAACCCTTCCCTCTGTTCTAACCCTTCCCTCTGTTCTAACCCTTCCCTCTGCTCTCCTCTCAGCTTCTGGAGCCTTCCTTCCTCACACCAGACGACCTACTTGGAATAGAACAGACGAGAGAGACAGAGAGACAGAGAGAGAGAGAGAGAGGGGGAGAGAGAGAGAGGGAGAGAGAGACAGAGAGAGAGACAGAGAGAGAGAGACAGAGAGAGAGAGAGGGGAGAGAGACATAGAGAGAGAGAGAGAGACAGAGCGAGAGAGAGAGACAAGAGAAGTAAGCTTCAGGATCCAGCTCCCAGATGCTCCACACACATACATACATTACATACATACAATACATACATTTGTGCGTGTGCTCACACACATATATATCCATCTAGTGACAAGACAACACACGGCACTACACAGTACATGTCCAAGCTCTTTTATACACACACATGCATGCACGCATATCCGTTTTACACACTCACACACACACTTTTTATGCACACCCACACACACACACACACACACACACACACACACACACACACACACACACACACACACACACACACACACACACACACACACACACACACACTAGTATCTAACACGGTCACAGACAGGAACTAGGATCTAACACGGTCACAGACAGGAACTAAAACCAAGATGGCCCTCAATCAGGAATGTGTGTGTGTGTGTGTGTGTGTGTGTGTGTGTGTGTGTGTGTGTGTGTGTGTGTGTGTGTGTGTGTGTGTGTGTGTGTGTGTGTGTGTGTGTGTGTGTGTGTGTGTGTGTGTGTGTGTGTGTGTGTGTGTGTGTGTGTGTGTGTGTGTGTGTGTGTGTGCATTTGTACGTGCCTGAAAGTTTGTTCTCTGAAAAATCATGTGGGAAACAGACTCGACCTCTGTGGTTGATGTGTGACTCTACACCACCTTCCTCTGAAAAATATGTGAACAGACTTCCTCTGTGGTTGATGTGTAACTCTACACCGCCTTCCTCTGTGGTTGATGTGTGACTCTACACCACCTTCCTCTGTGGTTGATATGTGACTCTACACCGCCTTCCTCTGTGGTTGATATGTGACTCTACACCGCCTTCCTCTGTGGTTGATGTGTAACTCTACACCGCCTTCCTCTGTGGTTGATGTGTGACTCTACACCGCCTTCCTCTGTGGTTGATATGTGACTCTACACCGCCTTCCTCTGTGGTTGATATGTAACTCTACACCGCCTTCCTCTGTGGTTGATATGTGACTCTACACCGCCTTCCTCTGTGGTTGATATGTGACTCTACACCGCCTTCCTCTGTGGATGATATGTAACTCTACACCGCCTTCCTCTGTGGTTGATATGTAACTCTACACCGCCTTCCTCTGTGGTTGATATGTAACTCTACACCGCCTTCCTCTGTGGTTGATATGTAACTCTACACCGCCTTCCTCTGTGGTTGATATGTGACTCTACACCGCCTTCCTCTGTGGTTGATATGTGACTCTACACCGCCTTCCTCTGTGGTTGATATGTAACTCTACACCGCCTTCCTCTGTGGTTGATATGTAACTCTACACCGCCTTCCTCTGTGGTTGATATGTAACTCTACACCGCCTTCCTCTGTGGTTGATATGTAACTCTACACCGCCTTCCTCTGTGGTTGATATGTAACTCTACACCGCCTTCCTCTGTGGTTGATATGTAACTGACACCGCCTTCCTCTGTGGTTGATATGTAACTCTACACCGCCTTCCTCTGTGGTTGATATGTAACTCTACACCGCCTTCCTCTGTGGTTGATATGTAACTCTACACCGCCTTCCTGGTTGGCTGACTGGCTGCTTGGCTGACTGGCTAGCTGGCTGGCTGGCAGGCTGACTGGCTGGCTGGCTGGCTGATTGGCTGACTGGCTGGCTGGCTGGCTGACTCCTGGAGGACTCCCTTTACCAGACTGTGGCTGATAGTAGAGATTACAATAGCCCTGTCCTGGACCCTGATCTACAGTAGAGATTACAATAGCCCTGTCTGGACCCTGATCTACAGTAGAGATTACAATAGCCCTGTCCTGGACCCTGATCTACAGTAGAGATTACAATAGCCCTGTCCTGGACCCTGATCTACAGTAGAGGTTACAATAACCCTGTCCTGGACCCTGATCTACAGTAGAGATTACAATAGCCCTGTCCTGGACCCTGATCTACAGTAGAGATTACAATAGCCCTGTAGTTGTATCGTAGGGCTACGGCAGGTCCAAGTGTTGGGACTGGGAGCTGTTCCGCAAATGGGACTCCTTTTGGGCTTATCAATAAGACACAAAAAGAGAGGGACGGGAGAGAGAGGGAGGGATGGGAGAGAGAGGGAGGGATGGGAGGGAGAGGGGGGGACGGGAGAGAGAGGGAGGGATGGGAGAGGGAGGGAGGGATGGGAAAAAGAGAGGGATGGGGAGAGAGAGGGAGGGATGTGAGAGAGATGGAGGGATGGGGAGGAGAGAGAGGGAGGGATGGGAGGGAGGGGGAGAGAGAGAGAGGGATGGGAGAGAGAGGGAGGGATGGGAGGGAGAGATTGGAGAGAGAGGGGGATAGGAGGGAGAGGAAGGGAGGGAGGGAGGGGACGGGAGAGAGAAGGAGGGATGGGAGAGACAGGGAGGGATATGAGGGAGATGGAGGAATGGGAGAGAGAGGGAGGGATGGGAGAGAGAGATTGGAGAGAGAGGGGGATAGGGGAGGAGAGGAAGGGAGGGAGGGGAGGGGACGGGAGAGAGAGGAGGGATGGGAGAGGGAGGGATGGGGGAGGGATAGGGAGGGAGAGATTGGAGGGAGGGGGATAGGAGGGAGAGGAGAGGGAGGGAGGGATGGGAGAGAGAAGGAGGGATGGGAGAGAGAGGGAGGGATGGGAGGGAGAGATTGGAGAGAGGGGGGATAGGAGGGAGAGGAAGGGAGGGAGGGAGGGGACGGGAGAGACAGGGAGGGATGGGAGGGAGAAAGATATGCAAGGAAGGGAGGATTCGAATGGGGGCAGGGACTGTTGGGAGGGAGGGAGGGAGGGAGAGAAGAGATGGGTTGGTAGCCATGCAGAATGCAGATTGCTTACAGATGGTTGTCAGAGGGGTAATAGAGAGGGTCTGGAGCCCTGGAGAGCAAATCAGTATGTGTGCACGCCCGCATGCGTGACTGTGTATAAGACAGTTTGTGAAAGGGTGTGTGTCTGATGGAGGGGGGGGTAGCGATATGTGAGGGAAAGAGAGGCAGGGTGTGTGTCTGATGGGTGTGGGGGGGGTAGCGATATGTGAGGGAAAGAGAGGCAGGGTGTGTGTCTGATGGGGGGGGGGTAGCGGATGTGAGGGAAGAGAGGCAGGGTGTGTGTCTGATGGGGGGGGGGGGGTAGCGATATGTGAGGGAAAGAGAGGCAGGGTGTGTGTCTGATGGGGGGGGGGTAGCGATATGTGAGGGAAAGAGAGGCAGGGTGTGTGTCTGATGGGGAGGGGGGGGGGGTAGCGATATGTGAGGGAAAGAGAGGCAGGGTGTGTGTCTGATGGGGAGGGGGGGGTAGCGATATGTGAGGGAGAGAGAGGCAGGGTGTGTGTCTGATGGGGAGGGGGGGGGTAGCGATATGTGAGGGAAAGAGAGGCAGGGTGTGTGTCTGATGGGGGGGGGGTAGCGATATGTGAGGGAAAGAGAGGCAGGGTGTGTGTCTGATGGGGGGGGGGGGGTAGCGATATGTGAGGGAAAGAGAGGCAGGGTGTGTGTCTGATGGGGAGGGGGGGGTAGCGATATGTGAGGGAAAGAGAGGCAGGGTGTGTGTCTGATGGGGGGGGGGGGTAGCGATATGTGAGGGAAAGAGAGGCAGGGTGTGTGTCTGATGGGGGGGGGGTAGCGATATGTGAGGGAAAGAGAGGCAGGGTGTGTGTCTGATGGGGGGGGGGCGATATGTGAGGGAAAGAGGCAGGGTGTGTGTCTGATGGGGGGGGGGTAGCGATATGTGAGGGAAAGAGAGGCAGGGGTGTGTGTCTGATGGGGAGGGGGGTAGCGATATGTGAGGGAAAGAGAGGCAGGGTGTGTGTCTGATGGGGAGGGGGGGTAGCGATATGTGAGGGAAAGAGAGGCAGGGTGTGTGTCTGATGGGGAGGGGGTAGCGATATGTGAGGGAAAGAGAGGCAGGGTGTGTGTCTGATGGGGGGGGGGGTAGCGATATGTGAGGGAAGAGAGGCAGGGTGTGTGTCTGATGGGGGGGGTAGCGATATGTGAGGGAAAGAGAGGCAGGGTGTGTGTCTGATGGGGGGGGGGGTAGCGATATGTGAGGGAAAGAGAGGCAGGGTGTGTGTCTGATGGGGGGGGGGTAGCGATATGTGAGGGAAAGAGAGGCAGGGTGTGTGTCTGATGGGGGGGGGTAGCGATATGTGAGGGAAAGAGAGGCAGGGTGTGTGTCTGATGGGGAGGGGGGGGTAGCGATATGTGAGGGAAAGAGAGGCAGGGTGTGTGTCTGATGGGGGGGGGTAGCGATATGTGAGGGAAAGAGAGGCAGGGTGTGTGTCTGATGGGGAGGGGGGGTAGCGATATGTGAGGGAAAGAGAGGCAGGGTGTGTGTCTGATGGGGGGGGGGGGTAGCGATATGTGAGGGAAAGAGAGGCAGGGTGTGTGTCTGATGGGGGGGGGTAGCGATATGTGAGGGAAAGAGAGGCAGGGTGTGTGTCTGATGGGGAGGGGGGTAGCGATATGTGAGGGAAAGAGAGGCAGGGTGTGTGTCTGATGGGGAGGGGGGTAGCGATATGTGAGGGAAAGAGAGGCAGGGTGTGTGTCTGATGGGGGGGGGGGTAGCGATATGTGAGGGAAAGAGAGGCAGGGTGTGTGTCTGATGGGGAGGGGGGTAGCGATATGTGAGGGAAAGAGAGGCAGGGTGTGTGTCTGATGGGGGGGGGTAGCGATATGTGAGGGAAAGAGAGGCAGGGTGTGTGTCTGATGGGGGGGGGGTAGCGATATGTGAGGGAAAGAGAGGCAGGGTGTGTGTCTGATGGGGGGGGGGGTAGCGATATGTGAGGGAAAGAGAGGCAGGGTGTGTGTCTGATGGGGGGGGGGTAGCGATATGTGAGGGAAAGAGAGGCAGGGTGTGTGTCTGATGGGGAGGGGGGTAGCGATATGTGAGGGAAAGAGAGGCAGGGTGTGTGTCTGATGGGGGGGGGGTAGCGATATGTGAGGGAAAGAGGCAGGGTGTGTGTCTGATGGGGAGGGGGGGTAGCGATATGTGAGGGAAAGAGAGGCAGGGTGTGTGTCTGATGGGGAGGGGGGGGTAGCGATATGTGAGGGAAAGAGAGGCAGGGTGTGTGTCTGATGGGGAGGGGGGTAGCGATATGTGAGGGAAAGAGAGGCAGGGTGTGTGTCTGATGGGGAGGGGGGGTAGCGATATGTGAGGGGAAAGAGGCAGGGTGTGTGTCTGATGGGGGGGGGGTAGCGATATGTGAGGGAAAGAGAGGCAGGGTGTGTGTCTGATGGGGAGGGGGGTAGCGATATGTGAGGAAAGAGAGGCAGGGTGTGTGTCTGATGGGGAGGGGGGTAGCGATATGTGAGGGAAAGAGAGGCAGGGTGTGTGTCTGATGGGGGGGGGGGGGTAGCGATATGTGAGGGAAAGAGAGGCAGGGTGTGTGTCTGATGGGGGGGGGGTAGCGATATGTGAGGGAAGAGAGGCAGGGTGTGTGTCTGATGGGGAGGGGGGTAGCGATATGTGAGGGAAAGAGAGGCAGGGTGTGTGTCTGATGGGGGGGTAGCGATATGTGAGGGAAAGAGGCAGGGTGTGTGTCTGATGGGGGGGGGTAGCGATATGTGAGGGAAAGAGAGGCAGGTGTGTGTCTGATGGGGAGGGGGGTAGCGATATGTGAGGGAAAGAGAGGCAGGGTGTGTGTCTGATGGGGGGGGGGGGGTAGCGATATGTGAGGGAGAGAGAGGCAGGGTGTGTGTCTGATGGGGAGGGGGTAGCGATATGTGAGGGAAAGAGAGGCAGGGTGTGTGTCTGATGGGGGGGGGGGTAGCGATATGTGAGGGAAAGAGAGGCAGGGTGTGTGTCTGATGGGGAGGGGGGTAGCGATATGTGAGGGAAAGAGAGGCAGGGTGTGTGTCTGATGGGGGGGGGGGTAGCGATATGTGAGGGAAAGAGAGGCAGGGTGTGTGTCTGATGGGGAGGGGGGTAGCGATATGTGAGGGAAAGAGAGGCAGGGTGTGTGTCTGATGGGGAGGGGGGTAGCGATATGTGAGGGAAAGAGAGGCAGGGTGTGTGTCTGATGGGGGGGGGGTAGCGATATGTGAGGGAAGAGAGGCAGGGTGTGTGTCTGATGGGGAGGGGGGGTAGCGATATGTGAGGGAAAGAGAGGCAGGGGTGTGTCTGATGGGGAGGGGGGTAGCGATATGTGAGGGAAGAGAGGCAGGGTGTGTGTCTGATGGGGAGGGGGGGTAGCGATATGTGAGGGAAAGAGAGGCAGGGTGTGTGTCTGATGGGGGGGGGGGTAGCGATATGTGAGGGAAGAGAGGCAGGGTGTGTGTCTGATGGGGGGGGGTAGCGATATGTGAGGGAAAGAGAGGCAGGGTGTGTGTCTGATGGGGGGGGTAGCGATATGTGAGGGAAAGAGAGGCAGGGTGTGTGTCTGATGGGGGGGGGGTAGCGATATGTGAGGGAAAGAGAGGCAGGGTGTGTGTCTGATGGGGGGGGGTAGCGATATGTGAGGGAAAGAGAGGCAGGGTGTGTGTCTGATGGGGGGGAGGGGGTAGCGATATGTGAGGGAAAGAGAGGCAGGGTGTGTGTCTGATGGGGATGTGAGGGGGGGGTAGCGATATGTGAGGGAAGAGAGGCAGGGTGTGTGTCTGATGGGGGGGGGGTAGCGATATGTGAGGGAAAGAGGCAGGGTGTGTGTCTGATGGGGAGGGGGGTAGCGATATGTGAGGGAAAGAGGCAGGGTGTGTGTCTGATGGGGAGGGGGGTAGCGATATGTGAGGGAAAGAGAGGCAGGGTGTGTGTCTGATGGGGGGGGGTAGCGATATGTGAGGGAAAGAGAGGCAGGGTGTGTGTCTGATGGGGGGGTAGCGATATGTGAGGGAAAGAGAGGCAGGGTGTGTGTCTGATGGGGGGGGGTAGCGATATGTGAGGGAAAGAGAGGCAGGGTGTGTGTCTGATGGGGGGGGGTAGCGATATGTGAGGGAAAGAGAGGCAGGGTGTGTGTCTGATGGGGGGGGGGTAGCGATATGTGAGGGAAAGAGAGGCAGGGTGTGTGTCTGATGGGGAGGGGGGGGAGCGATATGTGAGGGAAAGAGAGGCAGGGTGTGTCTGATGGGGGGGGGGGAGCGATATGTGAGGGAAAGAGAGGCAGGGTGTGTGTCTGATGGGGGGGGGTAGCGATATGTGAGGGAAAGAGAGGCAGGGTGTGTGTCTGATGGGGAGGGGGTAGCGATATGTGAGGGAAAGAGGCAGGGTGTGTGTCTGATGGGGGGGGGTAGCGATATGTGAGGAAGAGAGGCAGGGTGTGTGTCTGATGGGGGGGGGGTAGCGATATGTGAGGGAAGTGGGGGGGGGGTGTCTGATATGTGGGGAGGGGGGTGTGTCTGATATGTGAGGGAAAGAGAGGCAGGGTGTGTGTCTGATGGGGAGGGGGGGGGTAGCGATATGTGAGGGAAAGAGAGGCAGGGTGTGTGTCTGATGGGGAGGGGAGGGGGTAGCGATATGTGAGGGAAAGAGAGGCAGGGTGTGTGTCTGATGGGGGGGTAGCGATATGTGAGGGAAAGAGAGGCAGGGTGTGTGTCTGATGGGGGGGGGGGGTAGCGATATGTGAGGGAAAGAGAGGCAGGGTGTGTGTCTGATGGGGAGGGGGGGGGGTAGCGATATGTGAGGGAAAAGAGGCAGGGTGTGTCTGATGGGGAGGGGGGGTAGCGATATGTGAGGGAAAGAGAGGCAGGGTGTGTGTCTGATGGGGGAGGGGGGGGTAGCGATATGTGAGGGAAAGAGAGGCAGGGTGTGTGTCTGATGGGGGGGGGGGGTAGCGATATGTGAGGGAAAGAGAGGCAGGTGTGTGTCTGATGGGGAGGGGGTAGCGATATGTGAGGGAAAGAGAGGCAGGGTGTGTGTCTGATGGGGAGGGGGGTAGCGATATGTGAGGGAAAGAGAGGCAGGTGTGTGTCTGATGGGGAGGGGGGGTAGCGATATGTGAGGGAAGAGAGGCAGGGTGTGTGTCTGATGGGGAGGGGGTAGCGATATGTGAGGAAAGAGAGGCAGGGTGTGTGTCTGATGGGGGGGGGGTAGCGATATGTGAGGAAAGAGAGGCAGGGTGTGTGTCTGATGGGGGGGGGGGGTAGCGATATGTGAGGGAAAGAGAGGCAGGGTGTGTGTCTGATGGGGGGGGGGGTAGCGATATGTGAGGGAAAGAGAGGCAGGGTGTGTGTCTGATGGGGGGGGGGTAGCGATATGTGAGGGAAAGAGAGGCAGGGTGTGTGTCTGATGGGGGGGGGTAGCGATATGTGAGGGAAGAGAGGCAGGGTGTGTGTCTGATGGGGAGGGGGGTAGCGATATGTGAGGGAAAGAGAGGCAGGGTGTGTGTCTGATGGGGGGGGGGTAGCGATATGTGAGGGAAAGAGAGGCAGGGTGTGTGTCTGATGGGGAGGGGGGGTAGCGATATGTGAGGGAAAGAGAGGCAGGGTGTGTGTCTGATGGGGAGGGGGGGTAGCGATATGTGAGGGAAAGAGAGGCAGGGTGTGTGTCTGATGGGGGGGGTAGCGATATGTGAGGGAAAGAGAGGCAGGGTGTGTGTCTGATGGGGGGGGGGTAGCGATATGTGAGGGAAAGAGAGGCAGGGTGTGTGTCTGATGGGGGGGGGGTAGCGATATGTGAGGGAAGAGAGGCAGGGTGTGTGTCTGATGGGGGGGGGTAGCGATATGTGAGGGAAAGAGAGGCAGGGTGTGTGTCTGATGGGGGGGGGGGAGCGATATGTGAGGGAAAGAGAGGCAGGGTGTGTGTCTGATGGGGGGGGGTAGCGATATGTGAGGGAAAGAGAGGCAGGGTGTGTGTCTGATGGGGAGGGGGGGTAGCGATATGTGAGGGAAAGAGAGGCAGGGTGTGTGTCTGATGGGGAGGGGGGGTAGCGATATGTGAGGGAAAGAGAGGCAGGGTGTGTGTCTGATGGGGGGGGGGGTAGCGATATGTGAGGGAAGAGAGGCAGGGTGTGTGTCTGATGGGGGGGGGTAGCGATATGTGAGGGAAAGAGAGGCAGGGTGTGTGTCTGATGGGGGGGGGTAGCGATATGTGAGGGAAGAGAGGCAGGGTGTGTGTCTGATGGGGAGGGGGGTAGCGATATGTGAGGGAGAGAGGCAGGGTGTGTGTCTGATGGGGAGGGGGGTAGCGATATGTGAGGGAAAGAGAGGCAGGGTGTGTGTCTGATGGGGAGGGGGGGTAGCGATATGTGAGGGAAAGAGAGGCAGGGTGTGTGTCTGATGGGGAGGGGGTAGCGATATGTGAGGGAAGAGAGGCAGGGTGTGTGTCTGATGGGGGGGGGGGGTAGCGATATGTGAGGGAAAGAGAGGCAGGGTGTGTGTCTGATGGGGGGGGGTAGCGATATGTGAGGGAAAGAGAGGCAGGGTGTGTGTCTGATGGGGAGGGGGGGGTAGCGATATGTGAGGGAAAGAGAGGCAGGGTGTGTGTCTGATGGGGAGGGGGGTAGCGATATGTGAGGGAAAGAGAGGCAGGGTGTGTGTCTGATGGGGAGGGGGTAGCGATATGTGAGGGAAAGAGAGGCAGGGTGTGTGTCTGATGGGGAGGATATGGGGGTAGCGATGTGTGAGGGAAAGAGAGGCAGGGTGTGTGTCTGATGGGGGGGGGGTAGCGATATGTGAGGGAAAGAGAGGCAGGGTGTGTGTCTGATGGGGGGGGGTAGCGATATGTGAGGGAAAGAGAGGCAGGGTGTGTGTCTGATGGGGGGGTAGCGATATGTGAGGGAAGAGAGGCAGGGGTGTGTCTGATGGGGGGGGGGTAGCGATATGTGAGGGAAAGAGAGGCAGGGTGTGTGTCTGATGGGGGGGGGTAGCGATATGTGAGGGAAAGAGAGGCAGGGTGTGTGTCTGATGGGGGGGGGGGTAGCGATATGTGAGGGAAAGAGAGGCAGGGTGTGTCTGATGGGGGGGGGGGGTAGCGATATGTGAGGGAAAGAGAGGCAGGGGTGTGTGTCTGATGGGGGGGGGTAGCGATATGTGAGGGAAAGAGAGGCAGGTGTGTGTCTGATGGGGAGGGGGGTAGCGATATGTGAGAAAAGAGGCAGGGTGTGTGTCTGATGGGGGGGGGGTAGCGATATGTGAGGAAAGAGAGGCAGGGTGTGTGTCTGATGGGGAGGGGGTAGCGATATGTGAGGGAAAGAGAGGCAGGGTGTGTGTCTGATGGGGGGGGGGTAGCGATATGTGAGGGAAAGAGAGGCAGGGTGTGTGTCTGATGGGGGGGGGGGGTAGCGATATGTGAGGGAAGAGAGGCAGGTGTGTGTCTGATGGGGAGGGGGTAGCGATATGTGAGGGAAAGAGAGGCAGGGTGTGTGTCTGATGGGGAGGGGGGTAGCGATATGTGAGGGAAAGAGAGGCAGGGTGTGTGTCTGATGGGGGGTAGCGATATGTGAGGGAAAGAGAGGCAGGGTGTGTGTCTGATGGGGAGGGGGTAGCGATATGTGAGGGAAAGAGAGGCAGGGTGTGTGTCTGATGGGGGGGGGGTAGCGATATGTGAGGGAAAGAGAGGCAGGGTGTGTGTCTGATGGGGGGGGGGTAGCGATATGTGAGGGAGAGAGAGGCAGGGTGTGTGTCTGATGGGGGGGGGGGTAGCGATATGTGAGGGAAAGAGAGGCAGGGTGTGTGTCTGATGGGGAGGGGGTAGCGATATGTGAGGGAAAGAGAGGCAGGGTGTGTGTCTGATGGGGGGGGGGGTAGCGATATGTGAGGGAAAGAGAGGCAGGGTGTGTGTCTGATGGGGGGGGGGGGTAGCGATATGTGAGGGAAAGAGAGGCAGGGTGTGTGTCTGATGGGGGGGGTAGCGATATGTGAGGGAAAGAGAGGCAGGTGTGTGTCTGATGGGGAGGGGGGGTAGCGATATGTGAGGGAAAGAGAGGCAGGGTGTGTGTCTGATGGGGGGTAGCGATATGTGAGGGAAAGAGAGGCAGGGTGTGTGTCTGATGGGGAGGGAGGGGGGGGTAGCGATATGTGAGGAAAGAGAGGCAGGGTGTGTGTCTGATGGGGAGGGGGGTAGCGATATGTGAGGGAAAGAGAGGCAGGGTGTGTGTCTGATGGGGAGGGGGGTAGCGATATGTGAGGGAAAGAGGCAGGGTGTGTGTCTGATGGGGAGGGGGGGTAGCGATATGTGAGGGAAAGAGAGGCAGGGTGTGTGTCTGATGGGGGGGGGGGGTAGCGATATGTGAGGGAAAGAGAGGCAGGGTGTGTGTCTGATGGGGGGGGGGGTAGCGATATGTGAGGGAAAGAGAGGCAGGGTGTGTGTCTGATGGGGGGGGGGGTAGCGATATGTGAGGGAGAGAGGCAGGGTGTGTGTCTGATGGGGAGGGGGTAGCGATATGTGAGGGAAAGAGGCAGGGTGTGTGTCTGATGGGGGGGGGGTGATATGTGAGGGAAAGAGAGGCAGGGTGTGTGTCTGATGGGGGGGGGGGGTAGCGATATGTGAGGGAAAGAGAGGCAGGGTGTGTGTCTGATGGGGAGGGGGGTAGCGATATGTGAGGAAAAGAGGCAGGGTGTGTGTCTGATGGGGAGGGGGGGGTAGCGATATGTGAGGGAAAGAGAGGCAGGGTGTGTGTCTGATGGGGGGGGGGGTAGCGATATGTGAGGGAAGAGAGGCAGGGTGTGTGTCTGATGGGGGGGGGGGGTAGCGATATGTGAGGGAAAGAGAGGCAGGGTGTGTGTCTGATGGGGGGGGGGGTAGCGATATGTGAGGGAAAGAGAGGCAGGGTGTGTGTCTGATGGGGGGGGGGGTAGCGATATGTGAGGGAAAGAGAGGCAGGGGTGTGTCTGATGGGGGGGGTAGCGATATGTGAGGAGAGAGAGGCAGGGTGTGTGTCTGATGGGGGGTAGCGATATGTGAGGGAAAGAGAGGCAGGGTGTGTGTCTGATGGGGGGGGTAGCGATATGTGAGGGAAAGAGAGGCAGGGTGTGTGTCTGATGGGGGGGGGTAGCGATATGTGAGGAAAGAGAGGCAGGGTGTGTCTGATGGAGGGGGGGGGGTAGCGATATGTGAGGGAAAGAGGCAGGGTGTGTGTCTGATGGGGGGGGGGTAGCGATATGTGAGGGAAAGAGAGGCAGGGTGTGTGTCTGATGGGGGGGGGGGGTAGCGATATGTGAGGGAAAGAGAGGCAGGGTGTGTGTCTGATGGGGGGGGGGTAGCGATATGTGAGGGAGAGAGAGGCAGGGTGTGTGTCTGATGGGGAGGGGGGTAGCGATATGTGAGGGAGAGAGAGGCAGGGTGTGTGTCTGATGGGGGGGGGTAGCGATATGTGAGGGAAAGAGAGGCAGGGGTGTGTGTGTCTGATGGGGAGGCAGGGTGTGTGTCTGATATGTGAGGGAAAGAGAGGCAGGGTGTGTGTCTGATGGGGGGGTAGCGATATGTGAGGGAAAGAGAGGCAGGGTGTGTGTCTGATGGGGAGGGGGGGTAGCGATATGTGAGGGAAAGAGAGGCAGGGTGTGTGTCTGATGGGGAGGGGGTAGCGATATGTGAGGGAAAGAGGCAGGGTGTGTCTGATGGGGGGGGGGGTAGCGATATGTGAGGGAAAGAGAGGCAGGGTGTGTGTCTGATGGGGGGGGGGGGGTAGCGATATGTGAGGGAAAGAGAGGCAGGGTGTGTGTCTGATGTCTGATGGGGGGGGGTAGCGATATGTGAGGAAAGAGAGGCAGGGTGTGTGTCTGATGGGGGGGGGGTAGCGATATGTGAGGGAAAGAGAGGCAGGGTGTGTGTCTGATGGGGAGGGGGGGGTAGCGATATGTGAGGGAAAGAGAGGCAGGGTGTGTGTCTGATGGGGGGGGGGGGTAGCGATATGTGAGGGAAAGAGAGGCAGGGTGTGTGTCTGATGGGGAGGGGGGGTAGCGATATGTGAGGGAAAGAGAGGCAGGGTGTGTGTCTGATGGGGGGGGGGTAGCGATATGTGAGGGGAGAGAGGCAGGGTGTGTGTCTGATGGGGGAGGGGGTAGCGATATGTGAGGGAAAGAGAGGCAGGGTGTGTGTCTGATGGGGGGGGGGTAGCGATGTGTGAGGGAAAGAGAGGCAGGTGTGTGTCTGATGGGGGGGGTAGCGATATGTGAGGGAAAGAGAGGCAGGGTGTGTGTCTGATGGGGGGGGGGAGGAGAGAGGAGGGTGTGTGTGAGGGAAAGAGAGGAAAGGGTGTGTGTCTGATGGGGGGGGGGGTAGCGATATGTGAGGGAGAGAGGCAGGGTGTGTGTCTGATGGGGAGGGGGGAGGTAGCGATATGTGAGCGATATGGAAAGAGAGGCAGGGTGTGTGTCTGATGGGGAGGGGGGGTAGCGATATGTGAGGGAAAGAGAGGCAGGGTGTGTGTCTGATGGGGGGGGGTAGCGATATGTGAGGAGAGAGGCAGGGTGTGTGTCTGATGGGGAGGGGGGGTAGCGATATGTGAGGGAAAGAGGCAGGGTGTGTGTCTGATGGGGGGGGGGGTAGATATGTGAGGGAAAGAGAGGCAGGTGTGTGTCTGATGGGGAGGGGGGAATATGTGAGAAAAGAGGCAGGGTGTGTGTCTGATGGGGAGGGGGGGGTAGCGATATGTGAGGGAAAGAGAGGCAGGGTGTGTGTCTGATGGGGGGGGGTAGCGATATGTGAGGGAAAGAGAGGCAGGGTGTGTGTCTGATGGGGGGGGGGTAGCGATATGTGAGGGAGAGAGAGGCAGGGTGTGTGTCTGATGGGGAGGGGGGGTAGCGATATGTGAGGGAAAGAGAGGCAGGGTGTGTGTCTGATGGGGGGGGGGTAGCGATATGTGAGGGAAAGAGAGGCAGGGTGTGTGTCTGATGGAGGGGGGGGTAGCGATATGTGAGGGAAAAGAGAGGCAGGGTGTGTGTCTGATGGGGAGGGGGGTAGCGATATGTGAGGAGAGAGAGGCAGGGTGTGTGTCTGAGGGAAAGAGATGTGAGGCAGGGGGTGTGTCTGATGGGGGGGGGTAGCGATATGTGAGGAAAGAGAGGCAGGGTGTGTGTCTGATGGGGGGGGGGGTAGCGATATGTGAGGGAAAGAGAGGCAGGGTGTGTGTCTGATGGGGAGGGGTAGCGATATGTGAGGAAAGAGAGGCAGGGTGTGTGTCTGATGGGGAGGGGGGGTAGCGATATGTGAGGGAAGAGAGGCAGGGTGTGTGTCTGATGGGGGGGGGGTAGCGATATGTGAGGGAAAGGCAGGGTGTGTGTCTGATGGGGTGTGTGTCTGATGGGGAGGAGTGTGGGGGGTAGCGATATGTGAGGGAAAGAGAGGCAGGGTGTGTGTCTGATGGGGAGGAGAGGGGGTAGCGATATGTGAGGG
Organism: Oncorhynchus masou masou; assembly: GCF_036934945.1. Taxonomy (NCBI): domain Eukaryota; kingdom Metazoa; phylum Chordata; class Actinopteri; order Salmoniformes; family Salmonidae; genus Oncorhynchus; species Oncorhynchus masou. The sequence goes on from NC_088232.1 coordinate 56,892,106, forward strand.
AAAGAGGCAGGGGTGTGTCTGATGGGGGGGGGGGGTAGCGATATGTGAGGGAAGAGAGGCAGGGTGTGTCCTGATGGGGGGGGTAGCGATGAGGAAAGAGAGGCAGGGTGTGTGTCTGATGGGGGGTAGCGATATGTGAGGGAAAGAGAGGCAGGGTGTGTGTCTGATGGGGGGGGGGTAGCGATATGTGAGGGAAAGAGAGGCAGGGTGTGTGTCTGATGGGGGGGGGGGGTAGCGATATGTGAGGGAAAGAGAGGCAGGGTGTGTGTCTGATGGGGAGGGGGGGATGGGGGTAGCGATATGTGAGGGAAAGAGAGGCAGGGTGTGTGTCTGATGGGGGGGGGGTAGCGATATGTGAGGGAAAGAGAGGCAGGGTGTGTGTCTGATGGGGGGGGGGGGTAAGGGATATGTGAGGGAAAGAGAGGCAGGGTGTGTGTCTGATGGGGAGGGGGGGGTAGCGATATGTGAGGGAAGAGAGGCTGATGGGGGGTAGGATATGTGTGTGTCTGATGGGGAGGGGGTAGCGATATGTGAGGGAAAGAGAGGCAGGGTGTGTGTCTGATGGGGGGGGGAGGGGAAGAGGCAGGGGGTGTCTGATATGTGAGGGAAAGAGAGGCAGGGTGTGTGTCTGATGGGGAGGGGGGTAGCGATATGAGGGAAGAGAGGCAGGGTGTGTGTCTGATGGGGAGGGGGGGGTAGCGATATGTGAGGGAAAGAGAGGCAGGGTGTGTGTCTGATGGGGAGGGGGGTCTGATGGGGGGTAGCGATATGTGAGGAAAAGAGGCAGGGTGTGTGTCTGATGGGGAGGGGGGGTAGCGATGTAGGGGTGTGTCTGATGGGGGGGGGGGGAAAGAGAGGCAGGGTGTGTGTCTGATGGGGAGGGGGGGGTAGCGATATGTGAGGGAAAGAGAGGCAGGGTGTGTGTCTGATGGGGAGGGGGTAGCGATATGTGAGGGAAAGAGAGGCAGGGTGTGTGTCTGATGGGGAGGGGGGTAGCGATATGTGAGGGAAAGAGGCAGGGTGTGTGTCTGATGGGGAGGGGGTAGCGATATGTGAGGGAAGAGAGGCAGGGTGTGTGTCTGATATGTGAGGGGGAATATGAGGGAAAAGAGGCAGGGTGTGTGTCTGATGGGGAGGGGGGGGGTAGCGATATGTGAGGAGAGAGGCAGGGTGTGTGTCTGATGGGGAGGGGGGTAGCGATATGTGAGGGAAAGAGAGGCAGGGTGTGTGTCTGATGGGGAGGGGGGTAGCGATATGTGAGGGAAGAGAGGCAGGTCTGTGTGTCTGATGGGGGGGTAGCGATATGTGAGGGAGAGAGAGGCAGGGTGTGTGTCTGATGGGGGGGGGGGGGTAGCGATATGTGAGGGAAAGAGAGGCAGGGTGTGTGTCTGATGGGGAGGGGGTAGAAAGATATGTGAGGAAAGAGAGGCAGGGTGTGTGTCTGATGGGGGGAGGGGGGTAGCGATATGTGAGGGAAAGAGAGGCAGGGTGTGTGTCTGATGGGGAGGGGGGGTAGCGATATGTGAGGGAAGAGAGGCAGGGTGTGTGTCTGATGGGGGGGGTAGCGATATGTGAGGGAAAGAGAGGCAGGGTGTGTGTCTGATGGGGAGGGGGGGGTAGCGATATGTGAGGGAAAGAGAGGCAGGGTGTGTGTCTGGATGGGGGGGGGGTAGCGATATGTGAGGGAAAGAGAGGCAGGGTGTGTGTCTGATGGGGGTAGCGATATGTGAGGGAAGAGAGGCAGGGTGTGTGTCTGATGGGGGGGGGGGGTAGCGATATGTGAGGGAAAGAGAGGCAGGGTGTGTGTCTGATGGGGGGGGGGGTAGGATATGTGAGGGAAAGAGAGGCAGGGTGTGTGTCTGATGGGGAGACAGTAGCGATATGTGAGGGAAAGAGAGGCAGGGTGTGTGTCTGATGGGGGGGTAGCGATATGTGAGGGAAAGAGAGGCAGGGTGTGTCTGATGGGGAGGGGGGTAGCGATATGTGAGGGAAAGAGAGGCAGGGTGTGTGTCTGATGGGGAGGGGGGGGTAGCGATATGTGAGGGAAAGAGAGGCAGGGTGTGTCTGATGGGGGGGGGGGGTAGCGATATGTGAGGGAAAGAGAGGCAGGGTGTGTGTCTGATGGGGGGGGGTAGCGATATGTGAGGGAAAGAGAGGCAGGGTGTGTGTCTGATGGGGGGAGGCAGGGTATGTCTGATGGGGGGGGGATATGTGAGGGAAGAGGCAGGGTGTGTGTCTGATGGGGAGGGGAGGGGGGTAGCGATATGTGAGGAAAGAGAGGCAGGGTGTGTGTCTGATGGGGAGGGGGGTAGCGATATGTGAGGGAAAGAGCAGGGTGTGTGTCTGATGGGGGGTAGCGATATGTGAGGGAGAAGAGGCAGGGTGTGTGTCTGATGGGGGGGGGTAGCGATATGTGAGGGAAAGAGAGGCAGGGTGTGTCTGATGGGGGGGGGGTAGCGATATGTGAGGGAAAGAGAGGCAGGGTGTGTGTCTGATGGGGAGGGGGGGTAGCGATATGTGAGGGAAAGAGAGGCAGGGTGTGTGTCTGATGGGGAGGGGGGTAGCGATATGTGAGGAAAGAGAGGCAGGTGTGTGTCTGATGGGGAGGGGGGTAGCGATATGTGAGGGAAAGAGAGGCAGGGTGTGTGTCTGATGGGGAGGGGGTAGCGATATGTGAGGAAAGAGAGGCAGGGGGTGTGTGTCTGATGGGGAGGGGGTGCGATATGTGAGGGAAAGAGAGGCAGGGTGTGTGTCTGATGGGGGTAGCGATATGTGAGGGAAAGAGAGGCAGGGTGTGTGTCTGATGGGGAGGGGGGGGGGTAGCGATATGTGAGGAAAGAGAGGCAGGGTGTGTCTGATGGGGAGGGGGGTAGTAGCGATATGTGAGGGGAGAGGCAGGGTGTGTGTCTGATGGGGGGTGTGAGGGAAAGAGAGGCAGGGTGTGTGTCTGATGGGGGGGGGGTAGCGATATGTGAGGGAAAGAGAGGCAGGGTGTGTGTCTGATGGGGGGGTAGCGATATGTGAGGGAAAGAGAGGCAGGGTGTGTGTCTGATGGGGGGGGTAGCGATATGTGTGTGTCTGATGGGGGGGGGGGTAGCGATATGTGAGGGAAAGAGAGGCAGGGTGTGTGTCTGATGGGGGGTAGCGATATGTGAGGGAAAAGAGGCAGGGTGTGTGTCTGATGGGGGGGTAGCGATATGTGAGGGAAAGAGAGGCAGGGTGTGTGTCTGATGGGGGGGGTAGCGATATGGAAAGAGGCAGAGATAGGGTGTCTGATGGGGAGGGGGTAGCGATATGTGAGGGAAAGAGAGGCAGGGTGTGTGTCTGATGGGGAGGGGGGGGTAGCGATATGTGAGGGAAGAGAGGCAGGGTGTGTGTCTGATGGGGGGGTAGCGATATGTGAGGGAAGAGAGGCAGGGGTGTGTCTGATGGGGGGGGGGTAGCGATATGTGAGGGAGAGAGGCAGGGTGTGTGTCTGATGGGGGGTAGCGATATGTGAGGGAAAGAGAGGCAGGGTGTGTGTCTGATGGGGGGGGGGGTAGCGATATGTGAGGGAAAGAGAGGCAGGGTGTGTGTCTGATGGGGAGGGGGGGTAGCGATATGTGAGGGAAAGAGAGGCAGGGTGTGTGTCTGATGGGGGGAGGGGGTAGCGATATGTGAGGGAAAGAGAGGCAGGGTGTGTGTCTGATGGGGAGGGGGGTAGCGATATGTGAGGGAAAGAGAGGCAGGGTGTGTGTCTGATGGGGGGGGGGGGAAGCGTGTATGTGAGGGAAGAGAGGCAGGGTGTGTGTCTGATGGGGAGGGGGTAGCGATATGTGAGGGAAGAGGCAGGGTGTGTGTCTGATGGGGAGGGGGGGTAGCGATATGTGAGGGAAAGAGAGGCAGGGTGTGTGTCTGATGGGGGGGGGGGTAGCGATATGTGAGGGAAAGAGAGGCAGGTGTGTGTCTGATGGGGGGGGGGTAGCGATATGTGAGGAAAGAGAGGCAGGGTGTGTGTCTGATGGGGAGGGGGGTAGCGATATGTGAGGGAAAGAGAGGCAGGGTGTGTGTCTGATGGGGGGGGGGGGTAGCGATATGTGAGGGAAAGAGAGGCAGGGTGTGTGTCTGATGGGGGGGGGGGTAGCGATATGTGAGGGAAAGAGAGGCAGGGGTGTGTGTCTGATGGGGAGGGGGTAGCGATATGTGAGGGAAAGAGAGGCAGGGTGTGTGTCTGATGGGGGGGTAGCGATATGTGAGGGAAAGAGAGGCAGGGTGTGTGTCTGATGGGGGGGGGGGGGTAGCGATATGTGAGGGAAAGAGAGGCAGGGTGTGTGTCTGATGTGGGAGGGGGGGTGTGTCTGATGGGGTGAGGGAATGTGAGGGAAAGAGAGGCAGGGTGTGTGTCTGATGGGGAGGGGGGTATGATATGTGAGGGAAAGAGAGGCAGGGTGTGTGTCTGATGGGGGGGGGGGTAGCGATATGTGAGGGAAAGAGAGGCAGGGTGTGTGTCTGATGGGGAGGGGGGTAGCGATATGTGAGGGAAAGAGAGGCAGGGTGTGTGTCGGGGGGTCTGATAGCGATATGTGAGGGAAAGAGAGGCAGGGTGTGTGTCTGATGGGGAGGGGGTAGCGATATGTGAGGGAAAGAGAGGCAGGGTGTGTGTCTGATGGGGGGGGGGGTAGCGATATGTGAGGGAAAGAGAGGCAGGGTGTGTCTGATGGGGGAGGGGGGTAGCTGATGGGATGGGGGGTAGCGATATGTGAGGGAAAGAGAGGCAGGGTGTGTGTCTGATGGGGGGGTCGATATGTGAGGGAAAGAGAGGCAGGGGTGTGTCTGATAGGGGGTAGCGACATGTGGGAAAGAGAGGCAGGGTGTGTGTCTGATGGGGGGGGGGGGGGTAGCGATATGTGAGGGAAAGAGAGGCAGGGTGTGTGTCTGATGGGGAGGGGGTAGCGATATGTGAGGGAAAGAGAGGCAGGGTGTGTGTCTGATGGGGGGGGGGTAGCGATATGTGAGGGAAAGAGAGGCAGGGTGTGTGTCTGATGGGGGGGGTAGCGATATGTGAGGGAAAGAGAGGCAGGGTGTGTGTCTGATGGGGAGGGGGGGTAGCGATATGTGAGGGAAAGAGAGGCAGGGTGTGTGTCTGATGGGGGGGGGGGGTAGCGATATGTGAGGGAAAGAGAGGCAGGGTGTGTGTCTGATGGGGGGGGGGTAGCGATATGTGAGGGAAAGAGAGGCAGGGTGTGTGTCTGATGGGGGGGGGGGTAGCGATATGTGAGGGAAAGAGAGGCAGGGTGTGTGTCTGATGGGGAGGGGAGGTAGCTGATATGTGAGGGAAAGAGAGGCAGGGTGTGTGTCTGATGGGGGGGGGGGGTAGCGATATGTGAGGGAAAGAGAGGCAGGGTGTGTGTCTGATGGGGGGGGGGTAGCGATATGTGAGGGAAAGAGAGGCAGGGTGTGTGTCTGATGGGGAGGGGGGGTAGCGATATGTGAGGGAAAGAGAGGCAGGGTGTGTGTCTGATGGGGGGAAAGAGAGGCAGGGTGTGTGTCTGATGGGGGAGGGGGGTATGATATGTGAGGGAAAGAGAGGCAGGGTGTGTGTCTGATGGGGGGGGGGTAGCGATATGTGAGGGAAAGAGAGGCAGGGTGTGTGTCTGATGGGGAGGGGGGTAGCGATATGTGAGGGAAAGAGAGGCAGGGTGTGTGTCTGATGGGGGGGGGGGGGTAGCGATATGTGAGGGAAAGAGAGGCAGGGTGTGTGTCTGATGGGGATGGGGGGGGGTAGCGATATGTGAGGGAAAGAGAGGCAGGGTGTGTGTCTGATGGGGGGGGGGTAGCGATATGTGAGGGAAAGAGAGGCAGGGTGTGTGTCTGATGGGGAGGGGGTAGCGATATGTGAGGGAAAGAGAGGCAGGGTGTGTGTCTGATGGGGGGGGGGGGTAGCGATATGTGAGGAAAGAGAGGCAGGGGTGTGTCTGATGGGGAGGGGGGTAGCGATATGTGAGGGAAAGAGAGGCAGGGTGTGTGTCTGATGGGGGGGGGGTAGCGATATGTGAGGGAAAGAGAGGCAGGGTGTGTGTCTGATGGGGAGGGGGGTAGCGATATGTGAGGGAAAGAGAGGCAGGGTGGTGTCTGATGGGGGGGTCTGAGGGATGGGGAGGGGGGGTAGCGATATGTGAGGGAAAGAGAGGCAGGGTGTGTGTCTGATGGGGGGGGGGGGTAGCGATATGTGAGGGAAAGAGAGGCAGGGTGTGTGTCTGATGGGGAGGGGGGTAGCGATATGTGAGGGAAAGAGAGGCAGGGTGTGTGTCTGATGGGGAGGGGGGGGTAGCGATATGTGAGGGAAAGAGAGGCAGGGTGTGTGTCTGATGGGGGGGGGGGTAGCGATATGTGAGGGAAAGAGGCAGGGTGTGTGTCTGATGGGGGGGGGTAGCGATATGTGAGGGAAAGAGAGGCAGGGTGTGTGTCTGATGGGGGGGGGGGTAGCGATATGTGAGGGAAAGAGAGGCAGGGTGTGTGTCTGATGGGGGGGGGGGTAGCGATATGTGAGGGAAAGAGAGGCAGGGTGTGTGTCTGATGGGGGGGGGGTAGCGATATGTGAGGGAAAGAGAGGCAGGGTGTGTGTCTGATGGGGGGGGGGGTAGCGATATGTGAGGGAAAGAGAGGCAGGGTGTGTGTCTGATGGGGGGGGGGGTAGCGATATGTGAGGGAAAGAGAGGCAGGGTGTGTGTCTGATGGGGGGGGGGGTAGCGATATGTGAGGGAAAGAGAGGCAGGGTGTGTGTCTGATGGGGGGGGGGGGGTAGCGATATGTGAGGGAAAGAGAGGCAGGGTGTGTGTCTGATGGGGGGGGGGTAGCGATATGTGAGGGAAAGAGAGGCAGGGTGTGTGTCTGATGGGGGGGGGTAGCGATATGTGAGGGAAAGAGAGGCAGGGTGTGTGTCTGATGGGGGGGGGGTAGCGATATGTGAGGGAAAGAGAGGCAGGGTGTGTGTCTGATGGGGGGAGGGGTAGCGATATGTGAGGGAAAGAGAGGCAGGGTGTGTGTCTGATGGGGAGGGGGGGGGTAGCGATATGTGAGGGAAAGAGAGGCAGGGGGTGTGTGTCTGATGGGGTCTGATGGGGAGGGGGGGGGGTAGCGATATGTGAGGGAAAGAGAGGCAGGGTGTGTGTCTGATGGGGGGGGGGGGGTAGCGATATGTGAGGGAAAGAGAGGCAGGGTGTGTGTCTGATGGGGAGGGGGGTAGCGATATGTGAGGGAAAGAGAGGCAGGGTGTGTGTCTGATGGGGAGGGGGGGGTAGCGATATGTGAGGGAAAGAGAGGCAGGGTGTGTGTCTGATGGGGATGGGGGGGGTAGCGATATGTGAGGGAAAGAGAGGCAGGGTGTGTGTCTGATGGGGGGGGGGGGGTAGCGATATGTGAGGGAAAGAGAGGCAGGGTGTGTGTCTGATGGGGGGGGGGTAGCGATATGTGAGGGAGAGAGGCAGGGTGTGTGTCTGATGGGGAGGGGGTAGCGATATGTGAGGGAAAGAGAGGCAGGGTGTGTGTCTGATGGGGGGGGGGGTAGCGATATGTGAGGGAAAGAGAGGCAGGGTGTGTGTCTGAGGGTGTGCAGGGTGTCTGATGGGGAGGGGGGGTAGCGATATGTGAGGGAGAGAGAGGCAGGGTGTGTGTCTGATGGGGGGGGGGTAGCGATATGTGAGGGAAGAGAGGCAGGGTGTGTGTCTGATGGGGAGGGGGGGGGGTAGCGATATGTGAGGGAAAGAGAGGCAGGGTGTGTGTCTGATGGGGGGGGGGGTAGCGATATGTGAGGGAAAGAGAGGCAGGGTGTGTGTCTGATGGGGGGGGGTAGCGATATGTGAGGGAAAGAGAGGCAGGGTGTGTGTCTGATGGGGGGGGGGTAGCGATATGAGGGAAAGAGAGGCAGGGTGTGAGGGAAAGAGAGGCAGGGTGTGTGTCTGATGGGGAGGGGGGGGTAGCGATATGTGAGGGAAAGAGAGGCAGGGTGTGTGTCTGATGGGGGGGGGGGGTAGCGATATGTGAGGGAAAGAGAGGCAGGGTGTGTGTCTGATGGGGGGGGGGGTAGCGATATGTGAGGGAAAGAGAGGCAGGGTGTGTGTCTGATGGGGAGGGGGGGGGTAGCGATATGTGAGGGAAAGAGAGGCAGGGTGTGTGTCTGATGGGGGGGGGGTAGCGATATGTGAGGGAAAGAGAGGCAGGGTGTGTGTCTGATGGGGGGGGGTAGCGATATGTGAGGGAAAGAGAGGCAGGGTGTGTGTCTGATGGGGGGGGGGGGTAGCGATATGTGAGGGAAAGAGAGGCAGGGTGTGTGTCTGATGGGGGGGGGGGGTAGCGATATGTGAGGGAAAGAGAGGCAGGGTGTGTGTCTGATGGGGGGGGGGTAGCGATATGTGAGGGAAAGAGAGGCAGGGTGTGTGTCTGATGGGGGGGGGGGTAGGATATGTGGGAAAGAGAGGGGGGTGTGTGTCTGATGGGGGGGTAGCGATATGTGAGGGAAAGAGAGGCAGGGTGTGTGTCTGATGGGGGGGGGGTAGCGATATGTGAGGGAAAGAGAGGCAGGGGTGTGTGTCTGATGGGGATGGGGGGGGGTAGCGATATGTGAGGGAAAGAGAGGCAGGGTGTGTGTCTGATGGGGGGGGGGGGGTAGCGATATGTGAGGGAAAGAGAGGCAGGGTGTGTGTCTGATGGGGGGGGGGTAGCGATATGTGAGGGAAAGAGAGGCAGGGTGTGTGTCTGATGTGAGGGGGGGGGGGGTAGCGATATGTGAGGGAAAGAGAGGCAGGGTGTGTGTCTGATGGGGGGGGGTAGCGATATGTGAGGGAAGAGAGGCAGGGTGTGTGTCTGATGGGGGGGGGTAGCGATATGTGAGGGAAAGAGAGGCAGGGTGTGTGTCTGATGGGGAGGGGGGTAGCGATATGTGAGGGAAAGAGAGGCAGGGTGTGTGTCTGATGGGGGGGGGGGTAGCGATATGTGAGGGAAAGAGAGGCAGGGTGTGTGTCTGATGGGGGGGGGTAGCGATATGTGAGGGAAAGAGAGGCAGGGTGTGTGTCTGATGGAGGGGGGTAGCGATATGTGAGGGAAAGAGAGGCAGGGTGTGTGTCTGATGGGGGGGGGGGTAGCGATATGTGAGGGAAAGAGAGGCAGGGTGTGTGTCTGATGGGGAGGGGGGGGTAGCGATATGTGAGGGAAAGAAAGAGGCAGGGTGTGTGTCTGATGGGGAGGGGGGGTAGCGATATGTGAGGAAAGAGAGGCAGGGTGTGTGTCTGATGGGGGGGGGGGGTAGCGATATGTGAGGGAAGAGAGGCAGGGTGTGTGTCTGATGGGGAGGGGGGTAGCGATATGTGAGGGAAAGAGAGGCAGGGTGTGTGTCTGATGGGGAGGGGGGTAGCGATATGTGAGGGAAAGAGAGGCAGGGTGTGTGTCTGATGGGGGGGGGTAGCGATATGTGAGGGAAAGAGAGGCAGGGTGTGTGTCTGATGGGGGATATGAGGGAAAGAGGAGGGGGGGTAGGGTGTGTGCTGATATGTGAGGGAAAGAGAGGCAGGGTGTGTGTCTGATGGGGGGGGGGGTAGCGATATGTGAGGGAAAGAGAGGCAGGGTGTGTGTCTGATGGGGGGGGGGGGTAGCGATATGTGAGGGAAAGAGAGGCAGGGTGTGTGTCTGATGGGGGGGGGGTAGCGATATGTGAGGGAAAGAGAGGCAGGGTGTGTGTCTGATGGGGGGGGGGGGTAGCGATATGTGAGGGAAAGAGAGGCAGGGTGTGTGTCTGATGGGGAGGGGGGGGTAGCGATATGTGAGGGAAAGAGAGGCAGGGTGTGTGTCTGATGGGGAGGGGGGGGTAGCTGATGGGGAGGGGGGTAGTGAGGGAAAGATATAGGGTAGTGTACTGGGGTACCAGTGAAAGTCTGATGGGGACTGGGGGGAGATATACTGCTAGTGTACTGGGGATACCAGTGAGATATAGAGTGACTGGGGCAGGGATGTGTGTCTAGGGGGGTAGCGATATACAGGTGGCTAGCTGTCAGTGGCTGTGCCCATATAATGTAATGTATGGTCTAGGTGGCTATCCAAGACACGCCAATCCACTAATATACACTAACATACAATACATTCCACTAATGTAGACTACAATCCATTAATATAAAGTGCCATCAGAAAGTATTCAGGCTCCTTGTTTTTTTTCCATATTTGTTAAATTACAGCATTAATCTAAAATGGATTACAAAAATAAAACAAGCCAGCAATCTACAGACAATACCACATAATGACTGGCCTTATTGCTTAAATGTATGGGGGATACTAGTGAGATATACTGCCTAGTGTACTGGGGATACAACAGATATACTGCCTAGTGTACTGGGGATACCACAGATATACTGCCTTGTGTATTGTAGTACTGGGGATACCAGTGAGATATACTGCCTAGTGTACTGGGGATACCAGTGAGATATACTGCCTAGTGTACTGGGGATACCAGTGAGATATACTGCTTAGTGTACTGGGGATACAACAGATATACTGCCTAGTGTACTGGGGATACCAGTGAGATATACTGCCTAGTGTACTGGGGATACCAGTGAGATATACTGCTTAGTGTACTGGGGATACAACAGATAACAGATATACTGCCTAGTGTACTGGGGATACCAGTGAGATATACTGCTTAGTGTACTGGGGATACCAGTGAGATATACTGCTTAGTGTACTGGGGATACCAGTGAGATATACTGCCTAGTGTACTGGGGATACCAGTGAGATATACTGCCTAGTGTACTGGGGATACCAGTGAGTTATACTGCCTAGTGTACTGGGGATACCAGTGAGATATACTGCCTAGTGTACTGGGGATACCAGTGAGATATACTGCCTAGTGTACTGGGGATACCAGTGAGATATACTGCCTTGTGTACTGGGGATACCAGTGAGATATACTGCCTAGTGTACTGGGGATACCAGTGAGATATACTGCCTAGTGTACTGGGGATACCAGTGAGTTATACTGCCTAGTGTACTGGGGATACCAGTGAGATATACTGCCTAGTGTACTGGGGATACCAGTGAGATATACTGCTTAGTGTACTGGGGATACCAGTGAGATATACTGCCTAGTGTACTGGGGATACCAGTGAGATATACTGCCTAGTGTACTGGGGATACCAGTGAGATATACTGCCTAGTGTACTGGGGATACCAGTGAGATATACTGCTTAGTGTACTGGGGATACCAGTGAGATATACTGCTTAGTGTACTGGGGATACCAGTGAGATATACTGCTTAGTGTACTGGGGATACAACAGATATACTGCTTAGTGTACTGGGGATACCAGTGAGATATACTGCCTAGTGTACTGGGGATACCAGTGAGATATACTGCCTAGTGTACTGGGGATACCAGTGAGATATACTGCTTAGTGTACTGGGGATACCAGTGAGATATACTGCTTAGTGTACTGGGGATACCAGTGAGATATACTGCCTAGTGTACTGGGGATACAACAGATATACTGCCTAGTGTACTGGGGATACCAGTGAGATATACTGCCTAGTGTACTGGGGATACCAGTGAGATATACTGCCTAGTGTACTGGGGATACCAGTGAGATATACTGCCTTGTATACTGGGGATACCAGTGAGATATACTGCCTAGTGTACTGGGGATACCAGTGAGATATACTGCCTAGTGTACTGGGGATACCAGTGAGATATACTGCCTAGTGTACTGGGGATACAACAGATATACTGCCTAGTGTACTGGGGATACAACAGATATACTGTCTAGTGTACTGGGGATACCAGTGAGTTATACTGCCTAGTGTACTGGGGATACCAGTGAGATATACTGCTTAGTGTACTGGGGATACCAGTGAGATATACTGCCTAGTGTACTGGGGATACAACAGATATACTGCCTAGTGTACTGGGGATACCAGTGAGATATACTGCCTAGTGTACTGGGGATACCAGTGAGATATACTGCCTTAGTATACTGGGGATACCAGTGAGATATACTGCCTAGTGTACTGGGGATACCAGTGAGATATACTGCCTAGTGTACTGGGGATACCAGTGAGTTATACTGCCTAGTGTTCTGGGGATACAACAGATATACTGCCTAGTGTACTGGGGATACCAGTGAGATATACTGCCTAGTGTACTGGGGATACCAGTGAGATATACTGCCTAGTGTACTGGGGATACCAGTGAGATATACTGCTTAGTGTACTGGGGATACCAGTGAGATATACTGCCTAGTGTACTGGGGATACCAGTGAGATATACTGCTTAGTGTACTGGGGATACCAGTGAGATATACTGCCTAGTGTACTGGGGATACCAGTGAGATATACTGCTTAGTGTACTGGGGATACCAGTGAGATATACTGCCTAGTGTACTGGGGATACCAGTGAGATATACTGCCTAGTGTACTGGGGATACCAGTGAGATATACTGCCTAGTGTACTGGGGATACCAGTGAGATATACTGCTTAGTGTACTGGGGATACCAGTGAGATATACTGCCTAGTGTACTGGGGATACCAGTGAGATATACTGCTTAGTGTACTGGGGATACCAGTGAGATATACTGCCTAGTGTACTGGGGATACAACAGATATACTGCTTAGTGTACTGGGGATACCAGTGAGATATACTGCTTAGTGTACTGGGGATACCAGTGAGATATACTGCCTAGTGTACTGGGGATACCAGTGAGATATACTGCCTAGTGTACTGGGGATACCAGTGAGATATACTGCCTAGTGTACTGGGGATACCAGTGAGATATACCACTGTCACGAACCGGCTCAAAGCCCGTAACAAAGGGAGACAACGTGGAGATAAGGAGTAACAAAATATATATTTATTAACCAAAGCAACTAAGGAAAATATACAATGGTGTGTATAATCAGTAATCAGTAATGTAAGTGAGTGTTTTGTATGCATGAATGTGATAATGCAGGGTGTTGAAAGGTGCCAATGCAAACAAACAAAAGGCCACCAAGAACCACAACACAATCTACAATGGTGTCTGCATGGAGAGAGTCTCTTCCATGAATGTAGAAGAGGTCTATTTATCCTGGGACACACCTGGCCCAGGTGTTTCGCATGTACCTGACGACCCTCCCAACTCCGCCCACCGGCATCCTAATAAGGAAACAAGAACAAAGACAGAATACGGCAGACAGAGTGGGAGGGTCGTCACAACCACCTAGAGTACTGTAGTTTATATTCTGCAATGGAGAAGACAGTGGGCAACCAGTGAGCTAATGTCATCTATATATAACTGACTTACAAGAACGTTCACCACGTCAAAACAAAGAGGCAAAGTACCCCAGTACCCCAGTGCTCCAGTACCCCAGTACCCCAGTGCTCCAGTACCCCAGCTCCAGTACCCCAGCTCCAGTACCCCAGTACCCCAGTGCCCCAGCTCCAGTACCCCAGTGCTCCAGTACCCCAGTGCTCCAGTACCCCAGCTCCAGTACCCCAGTGCTCCAGTACCCCAGCTCCAGTACCCCAGTGCTCCAGTACCCCAGTGCTCCAGTACCCCAGTACCCCAGTACCCCAGTACCCCAGTACCCCAGTACCCCAGTACCCCAGTTCTCCAGTACCCCAGCTCCAGTACCCCAGTGCTCCAGTACCCCAGTGCTCCAGTACCCCAGCTCCAGTACCCCAGTGCTCCAGTACCCCAGTGCTCCAGTACCCCAGTGCTCCAGTACCCCAGTACCCCAGTACCCCAGCTCCCCAGTACCCCAGTACCCCAGTACCCCAGCTCCCCAGTACCCCAGTACCCCAGTACCCCAGTACCCCAGCTCCAGTACCCCAGCTCCCCAGTACCCCAGTACCCCAGTACCCCAGTACCCCAGCTCCCCAGCTCCCCAGTACCCCAGTACCCCAGTACCCCAGTGCTCCAGTACCCCAGCTCCAGTGCTCCAGTACCCCAGCTCCAGTACCCCAGTACCCCAGCTCCAGTACCCCAGCTCCAGTACCCCAGTGCTCCAGTACCCCAGCTCCAGTACCCCAGTGCTCCAGTACCCCAGCTCCCCAGTACCCCAGTGCCCCAGCTCCAGTACCCCACTGGGGGCATCCTAATAAGGAAACAAGCTCCAGTACCCCAGTACCCCAGCTCCAGTACCCCAGCTCCAGTACCCCAGCTCCAGTACCCCAGCTCCAGTACTCCAGTACCCCAGCTCCAGTACCCCAGCTCCAGTACTCCAGTACCCCAGCTCCAGTACTCCAGTACCCCAGCTCCAGGACCCCAGCCCCCAGTACCCTAGTACCCCAGCTCCAGTACCCCAGCTCCAGTACCCCAGTACCCCAGCTCCAGTACCCCAGCTCCAGTACCCCAGTGCTCCAGTACCCCAGTGCACCAGTGCTCCAGTACCCCAGTGCACCAGTACCCCAGTACCCCAGCTCCAGTACCCCAGTGCTCCAGTACCCCAGTGCTCCAGTACCCCAGCTCCAGTACCCCAGTACCCCAGCTCCAGTGCCCCAGTACCCCAGCTCCAGTACCCCAGTGCTCCAGTACCCCAGCTCCAGTACCCCAGCTCCAGTACCCCAGTGCTCCAGCTCCCCAGTACCCCAGTGCTCCAGTACCCCAGTACCCCAGTGCTCCAGTACCCCAGCTCCAGTACCCCAGTGCTCCAGCTCCCCAGTACCCCAGCTCCAGTACCCCAGTACCCCAGCTCCAGTGCTCCAGTACCCCAGCTCCAGTACCCCAGTACCCCAGCTCCAGTGCTCCAGTACCCCAGCTCCAGTACCCCAGCTCCAGTACCCCAGTACCCCAGCTCCAGTGCTCCAGTACCCCAGCTCCAGTACCCCAGCTCCAGTACCCCAGTACCCCAGCTCCAGTGCCCCAGTACCCCAGCTCCAGTACCCCAGTGCTCCAGTACCCCAGCTCCAGTACCCCAGTGCTCCAGTACCCCAGTACCCCAGCTCCAGTGCCCCAGTACCCCAGTACCCCAGCTCCCCAGTACCCCAGTACCCCAGTACCCCAGCTCCCCAGTACCCCAGTGCTCCAGTACCCCAGTACCCCAGCTCCAGTGCCCCAGTACCCCAGCTCCAGTACCCCAGCTCCAGTGCTCCAGTACCCCAGCTCCAGTACCCCAGTACCCCAGCTCCAGTACCCCAGTGCTCCAGTACCCCAGCTCCAGTACCCCAGTGCTCCAGTACCCCAGCTCCCCAGTACCCCAGTGCCCCAGCTCCAGTACCCCAGCTCCAGTACCCCAGTACCCCAGCTCCAGTACCCCAGCTCCAGTACCCCAGCTCCAGTACCCCAGCTCCAGTACTCCAGTACCCCAGCTCCAGTACCCCAGCTCCAGTACTCCAGTACCCCAGCTCCAGTACTCCAGTACCCCAGCTCCAGGACCCCAGCTCCCCAGTACCCTAGTACCCCAGCTCCAGTACCCCAGCTCCAGTACCCCAGTACCCCAGCTCCAGTACCCCAGCTCCAGTACCCCAGTGCTCCAGTACCCCAGTGCACCAGTGCTCCAGTACCCCAGTGCTCCAGTACCCCAGTACCCCAGCTCCAGTACCCCAGTGCTCCAGTACCCCAGTGCTCCAGTACCCCAGCTCCAGTACCCCAGTACCCCAGCTCCAGTGCCCCAGTACCCCAGCTCCAGTACCCCAGTGCTCCAGCTCCCCAGTACCCCAGTGCTCCAGTACCCCAGTACCCCAGTGCTCCAGTACCCCAGCTCCAGTAGCCCAGTGCTCCAGCTCCCCCAGTACCCCAGCTCCAGTACCCCAGTACCCCAGCTCCAGTGCCCAGTACCCCAGCTCCAGTACCCCAGTACCCCAGCTCCAGTGCTCCAGTACCCCAGCTCCAGTACCCCAGCTCCAGTACCCCAGTACCCCAGCTCCAGTGCTCCAGTACCCCAGCTCCAGTACCCCAGTACCCCAGTGCCCCAGTACCCCAGCTCCAGTACCCCAGTGCTCCAGTACCCCAGCTCCAGTACCCCAGTGCTCCAGTACCCCAGTACCCCAGCTCCAGTGCCCCAGTACCCCAGTACCCCAGCTCCCCAGTACCCCAGTACCCCAGTACCCCAGCTCCCCAGTACCCCAGTGCTCCAGTACCCCAGTACCCCAGCTCCAGTGCCCCAGTACCCCAGCTCCAGTACCCCAGCTCCAGTACCCCAGCTCCAGTGCTCCAGTGCTCCAGTACCCCAGCTCCAGTACCCCAGTACCCCAGCTCCAGTACCCCAGTGCTCCAGTACCCCAGTGCTCCAGTACCCCAGTGCACCAGGACCCCAGCTCCAGTACCCCAGTGATCCAGTACCCCAGTGCTCCAGTACCCCAGTGCTCCAGTACCCCAGCTCCAGTACCCCAGTGATCCAGTACCCCAGTGCTCCAGTACCCCAGTGCTCCTCCAGTACCCCAGTGCTCCAGTACCCCAGTGCTCCAGTACCCCAGCTCCAGTACCCCAGTGCTCCAGTACCCCAGTGCTCCAGTACCCCAGTGCTCCAGTACCCCAGCTCCAGTACCCCAGTGATCCAGTACCCCAGTGCTCCAGTACCCCAGTGCTCCAGTACCCCAGTGCTCCAGTACCCCAGCTCCAGTACCCCAGTGCTCCAGTACCCCAGTGCTCCAGTACCCCAGTACCCCATTACCCCAGTACCCCAGTGCCCCAGTGCTTCAGTACCCCAGTGCCCCAGTACCCCAGTACCCCAGCTCCCCAGTACCCCAGTACCCCAGTACCCCAGTGCCCCAGTGCCCCAGTGCTTCAGTACCCAGTACCCCAGTGCTCCAGTGCCCCAGTACCCCAGCTCCAGTACCCCAGCTCCAGTACCCCAGCTCCAGTGCTCCAGTGCTCCAGTACCCCAGCTCCAGTACCCCAGTACCCCAGCTCCAGTACCCCAGCTCCAGTGCCCCAGTGATCCAGTACCCCAGTGCTCCAGTACCCCAGTGCACCAGGACCCCAGTACCCCAGTGATCCAGTACCCCAGTGCTCCAGTACCCCAGTGCTCCAGTACCCCAGCTCCAGTACCCCAGTGATCCAGTACCCCAGTGCTCCAGTACCCCAGTGCTCCAGTACCCCAGTGCTCCAGTACCCCAGTGCTCCAGTACCCCAGCTCCAGTACCCCAGTGCTCCAGTACCCCAGTGCTCCAGTACCCCAGTGCTCCAGTACCCCCCCAGTACCCCAGTACCCCAGTGCTCCAGTACCCCAGTGCTCCAGTACCCCAGTGCTCCAGTACCCCAGTACCCCCTTTCTCCAGTACCCCAGTGCCCCAGTGCTTCAGTACCCCAGTGCTTCAGTACCCCAGTGCTCCAGTACCCCAGTGCTCCAGTACCCCATTACCCCAGTGCCCCAGTGCCCCAGTGCTTCAGTACCCAGTACCCCAGTGCTCCAGTACCCCAGTGCTCCAGTACCCCAGTGCCCCAGTGCTTCAGTACCCCAGTACCCCATTACCCCAGTACCCCAGTGCCCCAGCTCCAGTACCCCAGTACCCCAGTGCCCCAGCTCCAGTACCCCAGTGCTCCAGTGCTCCAGTACCCCAGCTCCAGTACCCAGTACCCCAGTGCTCCAGTACCCCAGTGCTCCAGTACCCCAGTACCCCAGTGCCCCAGCTCCAGTTAGAAGTTTAATACACAGAGAAAATTACATCAACAGCAGACTGCCGTCACGAGTAATTAAAACACACTGAGTGGACTCATTACTGTACTGTAGAACTTGGGCACCGGGCAAGGAGAGGGACAGGATCTCTAATGATTCTGGAGACATGGGGCCGGCAGCCAAACCTGCTCTGCTCATAATGCCCCCCATTCATTCAGTCAGGTCTGAAGGCAGACAGACAGCCAGTCAGGACACAGACACATAGACTACGGAGAGAGGGGAGAAACAACCACCACCGTGTCCTATTCAGGCTGAGGAGCACAAAGGACAGATTGGGGTGGAGGAGGAGGAGGAGGAGAGGAGAACACAGTCAGCCACACACTGCATACTGTTGCCAGGACGTACAGGGTCTACTACCTTAACATTTGACCCCGTAACTAGAGAACAGACTATTCTGAAATGATCTATCTCAGATGTAAAACTATGATCAAAAACATGACAGGTGGTTCCATCGACACAATATGTCATGGTCTAAAGTCCCTGGAAAAGTACAAATCTGGCAATGCATTTGTATATGATGGTACATGCTGTCATTCAGTATATGATGGATGGTACATGCTGTCCTTCAGTATATGATGGTTGGTACATGCTGTCCTTCATTATATGATGGTTGGTACATGCTGTCCTTCAGTATATGATGGTTGGTACATGCTGTCCTTCAGTATATGATGGTTGGTACATGCTGTCCTTCAGTATATGATGGTACATGCTGTCCTTCAGTATATGATGGTACATTCTGTCCTTCAGTGTATGATGGTACATGCTGTCCTTCAGTGTATGATGGTACATGCTGTCCTTCAGTGTATGATGGTGCATGATGTCCTTCAGTGTATGATGGTACATGCTGTCCTTCAGTGTATGATGGCACATGCTGTCCTTCAGTGTATGATGGTGCATGCTGTCCTTCAGTGTATGATGGTACATGCTGTCCTTCAGTATATGATGGGTGGTATATGCTGTCCTTCAGTGTATGATGGCACATGCTGCCCTTCAGTGTATTATGGTAATTATGTCCTTCAGTATATTATGGTAATTATGTCCTTCAGTATATTATGGTAATTATGTCCTTCAGTATATTATGGTAATTATGTCCTTCAGTATATTATGGTACATCATGTCCTTCAGTATATTATGGTACATCATGTCCTTCAGTGTATGATGGTACATGCTGCCCTTCAGTGTATGATGGCACATGCTGTCCTTCAGTGAGTGACGGTACATGATGTCCTTCAGTGTATGATGGTAATTATGTCCTTCAGTGTGTGATGGTACATGATGTGATTTGGTGTATGATGGTACATGCTGCCCTTCAGTAAAATATGGTACATTATGCCCTTCAGTATATTATGGTACATTATGTCATTCAGTGTATGATGGTACATGCTGAACTTCAGTGTATGATGGTACATGCTGTCCTTCAGTATATGATGGTACATGATGTCATTTGGTGTATGATGGTACATGCTGCCCTTCAGTAAATTATGGTACATTATGTCCTTCAGTATATGATGGTACATTGTGTCATTTTGTGTATGATGGTACATTATGTCCTTCAGTGTATTATGGTACATGCTGTCCTTCAGTGTATGATGGTACATGATGTCATTTGGTGTATGATGGTACATGCTGCCCTTCAGTAAATTATGGTACATTATGTCCTTCAGTATATGATGGTACATGCTGACCTTCCCACTCCCTTTTAGTTATTCAGGATAGAGGCAGAAAGAACAGTGTGTTGTGTGTGTGTGTGTGTGTGTGTGTGTGTGTGTGTGTGTGTGTGTGTGTGTGTGTGTGTGTGTGTGTGTGTGTGTGTGTGTGTGTGTGTGTGTGTGTGTGTGTGTGTCTTACTGAATGAGAGCAGTCAGAGTATTAATGAGTCACACGATGAGTGCCCCTCTCCTGTTCCAACCAATGCATTAATGCTGGGAACCGAACCTACAATATTATACTTCAATAGTAACTCTAGTGGACAACAATGCCAACCAACAACCAGGGAACATGTGAGAGACCAGAGCAGTCCTACAAATCTACTGATCCAAAATACACACCCACACCCACACCCACACACACAGGCCCGTAGGCATTTACACACAGACGGTACTCAGATGGTTCCCCTTGCCATTGCCAATATGTGGAGGAGCCTCTCCCAGATGTGCTTTCTGCTCACCCTCCTCCTCCTCACCCCCTGTTCCCATCATCACCTCCCTCCTCTCCCTCTGCCTTTCTCTCAGACCCACCCACCCTCCCCTCTTCCCTCATTACCTCCCTCCTCTCCCTCTGCCTTTCTCTCTGACCCACCCACCCTCCCCTCTTCCCTCATTACCTCCCTCCTCTCCCTCTGCCTTTCTCTCAGACCCACCCAACCATCATGACCCCCTCCCCACTTTGCTCTCCTTCTCTCAGAGCTACCATCCCCCTTTGCTCTCCTTCTCTCAGAGCTACCATCCCCCTTTGCTCTCCTTCTCTCAGAGCTACCATCCCCCTTTGCTCTCCTTCTCTCAGAGCTACCATCATCCTTTGCTCTCCTTCTCTCAGAGCTACCATCCCTCAGGATCCTTCATGAGCAGACAAGGATACTGTAAATATCTCATAGAACACTTTCAGTTAATAACACTGGAAAGATCCAAATCTCAGACAGAGCTCGCTGAGATTTAACATTTAGTAAACCCTTCCAGACAAACCCGTCCAGACTTGCTTCGGGATTATGTCTACTTACTTAGAGTCAGATGAAGTAGTGGATACAATTTGTATGTCTCTGTGTCCAGTATGGAGGAAGTTAGAGGTAGTTTCGCGAGCCGATGCTAATTAGCGTTAGCGCAAATGACTGGAAGTCTATGGGCACCTGCAAGCTTGCCATTGCCAAAATCACGAGTATCCCTTTAAAAGCATCATGGTAGCTTAAATGTTATTCAAGGTGGGCTGAAACATAAATCTAGGTATATCTGAATGACTAAATACAGTGACAGCCAGCCTACCTATGTCCAGAAGGGTAGCCTAGTGGTTAGAGTGTAGAGGCGGCAGGGTAGCCTAGTGGTTAGAGTGTAGAGGCGGCAGCGTAGCCTAGTGGTTAGAGCGTTGGACTAGTAACTGGAAGGTTGTAAGGTCAAATCCCCGAGCTGACAAGGTACAAATCTGTCGTTCTGCCCCTGAACAGGCAGTGAACCCACTGTTCTTAGGCCGTCATTGAAAATAAGAATTTGTTCTTAACTGACTTGCCTAGTTAAATTAAGGTTAAAAAAAAAAGATATACTGTTGGGTCTGAAATTACTGGCACCCTTGAAAAATATGAGTAAAAAAGACTATATAAAATCTCCTGCCCAAAATGATTTTTTAAATATTATTTTATACTAATACAATTGCTAATCGAAATACATTTTGTTTATTAACAAGTAATCTTTTGAATTTTTTGGGAGTTATTGGCACCCCTAGTTTCAATACCTTTGAATATCTCAACTTGCGAGGATAACGGCACTGAGCCTTTTTTCTAAAATGTTTTATGAGATTGGAGAACACTTTGGAGGGGATCTGAGACCATTCCTCTTTACAGCATCTTTCCAGATCTTTGATATCCTGAGATGGACTGGCCCTCTTCAATGGGGTTCAAGTCCGGAGACTGAGATGGACTGGCCCTCTTCAATGGGGTTCAAGTCCGGAGACTGAGATGGACTGGCCCTCTTCAATGGGGTTCATGTCCGGAGACTGAGATGGACTGGCCCTCTTCAATGGGGTTCAAGTCCGGAGACTGAGATGGACTGGCCCTGTTCAATGGGGTTCAAGTCCGGAGACTGAGATGGACTGGCCCTCTTCAATGGGGTTCATGTCCGGAGACTGAGATGGACTGGCCCTCTTCAATGGGGTTCAAGTCCGGAGACTGAGATGGACTGGCCCTCTTCAATGGGGTTCATGTCCGGAGACTGAGATGGACTGGCCCTCTTCAATGGGGTTCAAGTCCGGAGACTGAGATGGACTGTCCCTCTTCAATTCAAACCACAGGTTTTCAATGAGATGGACTGTCCTCTTCAATTCAAACCACAGGTTTTCAATTGGGTTCAAGTCCGGAGACTGAGATGGACTGTCCCTGTTCAATTCAAACCACAGGTTTTCAATGAGATGGACTGGCCCTGTTCAATTCAAACCACAGGTTTTCAATTGGGTTCAAGTCCGGAGACTGAGATGGACTGTCCCTCTTCAATTCAAACCACAGGTTTTCAATTGGGTTCAAGTCCGGAGACTGAGATGGACTGGCCCTGTTCAATGGGGTTCAAGTCCGGAGACTGAGATGGACTGGCCCTCTTCAATGGGGTTCAAGTCCGGAGACTGAGATGGACTGGCCCTCTTCAATGGGGTTCATGTCCGGAGACTGAGATGGACTGGCCCTCTTCAATGGGGTTCATGTCCGGAGACTGAGATGGACTGGCCCTCTTCAATGGGGTTCATGTCCGGAGACTGAGATGGACTGGCCCTCTTCAATGGGGTTCATGTCCGGAGACTGAGATGGACTGTCCCTCTTCAATTCAAACCACAGGTTTTCAATGAGATGGACTGTCCCTCTTCAATTCAAACCACAGGTTTTCAATGGGGTTCAAGTCCGGAGAGTGAGATGGACTGTCCCTCTTCAATTCAAACCACAGGTTTTCAATGAGATGGACTGTCCCTCTTCAATTCAAACCACAGGTTTTCAATGAGATGGACTGTCCCTCTTCAATTCAAACCACAGGTTTTCAATGAGATGGACTGTCCCTCTTCAATTCAAACCACAGGTTTTCAATTGGGTTCAAGTCCGGAGACTGAGATTTTGTAGTCAATTAACCATTTCTTTGTGGATTTTGTGTGCGTGGGGTTATTGTCTTGCTGGAAGATCCACGATAAGTTTCAGCCTCTTGAAAGAGGCAACCACGTTTTTGGCTAAAATGTCCTGGTACTGTGTAATGTTCATGATGCCATTGACCTTAAAGGGACATTTTGAAAAATGATGCCATTGGCCTTAAAGGGACATTTTACAAAATGTTTCAACTTCATATCCATCATCTCTAGCACCACGCCTACATCAACATGTTTTGAAAATAATAAAATTAAAATAAAAGATAGAGGAAGGTAAGCATTTCCAATGACATCATCAACCAATTAGAAAACAATTAGAAGGCAATGCCTCCTCATAATTTGTTAAAATCACATGACGCCCACTGATGATGTCATTGGAAACATTCATCAAACGCGCCATTTTCACATATGATGTTGATGTTGGGGTTGTGCTGGGAGTGATGAGTATGACGTTGAGTTTCCCTTTAACAAGGGCCACAGGACAAGTGGAACCCCATAGAAACACATTGAATGACACATTCGTAAATGGGCAGAAAAAGAAAGAAGAAAGAAATACTTCTTTGGGGGGGGGGGTTAGTATGGGTTCTTAATGTTAATGTTGCGAGTTAGAAGGAATCACAAGGTGCCCTTTTCGAAATATGGTTGTGCATCATCAGTTTTTCTCTTGTTATTTCAGTCACTGATAGTCTGCCAATTAGCCCGTGTCAGCTAACAATTTGTAGATTGCTAAATTAGTTTAGCGGCCAGCTATCTAAACTTGTTATCATCAGTGAATTACCGGATGGGAGGCCCCCATTGATTTTGTTAGTCAGTCTTATTCAGATATCATATTAAAAACTGCAAACATTTCCCTCCATCCACATGGAAAAATGTTTAGAATTGAATGAAATTAGTTATAAAATTGCTAAATCTTCACTCCGCCCCATGACAAAATGTATAGAATTGCAGAAAACTTGCTTTAAAATGACAACATTTTCTCTACACCCCATGACAAAATGTATAGAATTGCAGAAAACTTGCTTTAAAATGACAACATTTTCTCTACACCCCATGACAAAATGTGTAGAATTGCAGAAAACATGCTTTAAAACGACAACATTTTCTCTACACCCCATTGATAAAATGAGTAGAATTGCAGAACATTTGCTGTGGGGTCAACAGGTTTCCACCATAGTTGAAAAGGCACTCAACTGAGGCACTGAAGGGCAGTGTAGTGCTGTACTCCGGAAAACAAGTTCCGGACTATAGGGAACGATTTCAAGGAGTCCCAAGACTTGTCTTTGTCTTCGAGGTACTTCCTCATCCTCTGCATCACCACTGGCCCTTGGTCGTTGTACCTCCAAATGCAAAAACCAATTGACTTGTTCTCCATAGGAAACTGCATCTTCAACTAATGTACTCAGCATCTCCTCTCTTTTTCCAGGGTTGAACCAACACAGTCGAAAACTTGGCACGGTAGCAGTTGACATTTTTTGCTTCATGGGTGCTTAGCATAGATCCAAACCATTGAGGCAGTCTATAGCCTCAATGACCGCAGTGATGATTTGTGCCGAGAGGCCTACCACCGTCGTATTGTCAGTAAACTTGATGATGG
The DNA here is from genome assembly GCF_036934945.1 of Oncorhynchus masou masou. NCBI lineage: Eukaryota > Metazoa > Chordata > Actinopteri > Salmoniformes > Salmonidae > Oncorhynchus > Oncorhynchus masou. Next base: position 56,916,130 of record NC_088232.1, read on the forward strand.
TGATGGAGTCGTGCGTGGCCACGCAGTTGTGGGTAAAGTAGGAGACTAAGAACACACCACTGAGGGGCCACCGTGTTGAGGGTCAGCGTGGTGGAGGTGATGTTTATACTCTCACCATCTGGGCGCCAGCCCGTCAGGAAGTCCTGGATCCAGTCGCAGAGGGAGCTGTTCATACCCAGGGTCCTAAGCTTGGTGATGAGCTCGAAGAGAAAAATTGTTGTTGAACGCTAAGCTGTAGTCAATGAACAGCATTGACTTAAGGTATTCCTCTTATCTAGGTGGGTGAGGGCAGTGTGGAGTTCAATTAAGATTGAGTCGTCTATGGATGCAAATTGGAGTGGGTCTACTGTGTCTGGGATGACGGAGTTGATGTGTTTCTCAACCAGCCTTTCGATGCCCTTCATGATTACAGGTGTGAGTGCTACAGGAAAATAGTAATTGTGGCATGAAGCATAAGAGTTCTTGGGAACATAAATGATCTGGACACCAAATGCTGGACACCAAATGCGTGGTCAGTTTAAGACACGTGGGGATTACAGACTGGGACAAGGAGAAGTTGAAAATGGCCGTGAATATGCCTGCCAGCTGTTCGGCTCTGGGAACACGCCCTGGAATACCCTCCGGCCCTGCAGTCTTGCAAGTGTTGACCTGATTAAACACCTTACTCTGGTTTGGTGGGGACCCTCATACACGGCACGGTCTTGTTACTGTCGAAGTGTGCATAAAATGCATTGAGTTCGTCTGGTAGAGAGATATTTTTGTGGTAGATCACGGTTGAATGTTCCTTTGTAATCCGTAATGGACTGTAGCCCCTGCCACCTGCGTCGGGTGTCGGAGCCTGTGTATTAAGATTTTACCTTATTCCAATAGTGTCTGTTTGATTACTACTTGAGGGTAGGGTAACAGTGGTCTAGCGCCCCTAGTGGTGAAGGAGACGTGTTGATGGAAGTTCGGCATTACGTATCTCAGTGACGTTGAATTCAAATCACTGGCAACAAGAAAAGCAGCCTCTGGGTGTAAGTTGTCCTTCTTGTTTACAGCCTCGTAGAGTTCGTTGAGTGACAGCTTGTTGTTTTTCTTGTCCTGAGGTGGAATGTATACAACAGTCACGATAACAGATGAAATGGGAGGTAGAAGGGTCGGCATTTGACCTTCAGGTATTCCAAGACGGATGAACAATGGGTCCAGACTTCCACTGCGCTCGAGCAAGCACACCATTTGTTGTTGATGAAGAGGCAAACCTCTCCCCTTCTCGATTTCCCCGACTCCACTGTTCTGTCTGCCCGACTACACTGTTCTGTCTGCCCGACCCAACTGTTCTGTCTGCCCGACTACACTGTTCTGTCTGCCCGACCCAACTGTTCTGTCTGCCCGACTACACTGTGCTGTTTGCCCGACTACACTGTTCTGTCTGCCCGACTCCACTGTTCTGTCTGTCCGAATCCACTGTTCTGTCTGCCCGACCCCACTGTTCTGTCTGCCCGACTCCACTGTTCTGTCTGCCCGACTCCACTGTTCTGTCTGCCTGACTCCACTGTTCTGTCTGCCCGACCCCACTGTTCTGTCTGCCCGACTCCACTGTTCTGTCTGCCCGACTCCACTGTTCTGTCTGCCCGACTCCACTGTTCTGTCTGCCCGACTCCACTGTTCTGTCTGCCCGACCCCACTGTTCTGTCTGCCCGACCCCACTGTTCTGTCTGCCCGACCCCACTGTTCTGTCTGCCCGACCCCACTGTTCTGTCTGCCTGACTCCACTGTTCTGTCTGCCCGACTCCACTGTTCTGTCTGCCCGACTCCACTGTTCTGTCCGCTCAGTGAATGAAGAATCCATCGACTTGGATAGACATGCTGGGTATCTTGGCCGAAAGTCGTATTTCAGAAAAGTATAGAATATTGCAGTTAAGAGAGTCCTGTTGGTAGTACATCCGCGATGGGAGATAATACATGTTATTATTAAGTAGAATGGACGGAAGAGGTGTCCGGCTTTTCCTTTGCCTTAATCTGGCCAGGATGCCTCCTCTCCTGCCTCTGTAATGCCGACGTTTCCTCTTGGAAACCCTACAAATTGTGTCGGAATTACAGAAAGAGCACAAGGGCACACGAGTTGAAGTCGAAGTCGTAATTGAGGTAAGTATAACTGCCGATCTGACGTTCAAAATTTCTTGACGGATTTAAGAAATGATTGTGGGTACATTTTGTGAAAATAAAGTTTAAAAAAGTGGCAAAAGAATCACAAGAGTTGGGTCGGAGCTGGCGAAACGGTGGCCATACAGTACAGCACCATCTTTACAGTACACTTCACCCCTCCTGAGTTGGCCGACTAGTAATTACCAGACAGCGGCACCAAGCCTTAAACCTCTGGGGTGTACGTTGCCCTGACACCTGACATGGACGACTCTACACACTGACAGGACTCTACCCACTGACAGGACTCTACACACTGACAGGACTCTACACACTGACAGGACCCTACACACTGACAGGACTCTACAAACTGACAGGACTCTACACTCTGACAGGACTCTACACTCTGACAGGACTCTACCCACTGACAGGACTCTAAACACTGACAGGACTCTACACACTGACAGGACTCTACACACTGACAGGGCTCTACACACTGACAGGACTCTACACACTGACAGGGCTCTACACACTGACAGGACTCTACACACTGACAGGACTCTACACACCGACAGGACTCTACACACCGACAGGACTCTACAACCGACAGGACTCTACACACTGACAGGACTCTACACACTGACAGGACTCTACACACTGACAGGACTCTACACACTGACAGGACTCTACACACTGACAGGACTCTACACACTGACAGGACTCTACACACTGACAGGACTCTACACACTGACACTGACAGGACTCTACCCACTGACAGGACTCTACACACTGACAGGACTCTACACACTGACAGGACTCTACACACTGACAGGACTCTACACACTGACAGGACTCTACAAACTGACAGGACTCTACACACTGACAGGACTCTACACACTGACAGGACTCTACACACTGACAGGACTCTACACACTGACAGGACTCTACACACTGACAGGACTCTACAAACTGACAGGACTCTACACACTGACAGGACCCTACACACTGACAGGACTCTACACACTGACAGGACTCTACACACTGACAGGACTCTACAAACTGACAGGACTCTACACACTGACAGGACTCTACACACTGACAGGACTCTACACACTGACAGGACTCTACACACTGACAGGACTCTACACACTGACAGGACCCTACACACTGACAGGACTCTACACACTGACAGGACTCTACACACTGACAGGACCCTACACACTGACAGGACTCTACACACTGACAGGACTCTACACACTGACAGGACTCTACACACTGACAGGACACTACACACTGACACTGACAGGACTCTACACACTGACAGGACTCTACACACTGACAGGACTCTACACACTGACAGGACACTACACACTGACACTGACAGGACTCTACACACTGACAGGACTCTACACACTGACTGGGCCCTACACACTGACAGGACTCTACACACTGACAGGACTCGACACACTGACAGGACTCTACACACTGACAGGACCCTACACACTGACAGGACTCTACACACTGACAGGACTCGACACACTGACAGGACTCTACACACTGACAGGACTCTACACACTGACAGGACCCTACACACTGACAGGACTCTACACACTGACAGGACTCTACACACTGACAGGACTCAACACACTGACAGGACTCTACAAACTGACAGGACTCTACACACTGACAGGACTCTACACACTGACAGGACTCTACACACTGACAGGACTCTACACACTGACAGGACTCTACACACTGATAGGACTCTACACACTGACAGGACCCTACACACTGACAGGACTCTACACACTGACAGGACTCTACACACTGACAGGGCTCTACACACTGACAGGACTCTACACACTGACAGGACCCTACACACTGACAGGACTCAACACACTGACAGGACTCTACACACTGACAGGACTCTACACACTGACAGGACACTACACACTGACACTGACAGGACTCTACACACTGACAGGACTCTACACACTGACAGGACTCTACACACTGACAGGACACTACACACTGACACTGACAGGACTCTACACACTGACAGGACTCTACACACTGACTGGGCCCAACACACTCACTCTGACAGGACTCTACACACTGACAGGACTCTACACACTGACAGGACTCTACACACTGACAGGACTCTACACACTGACAGGACCCTACACACTGACACTGACAGGGCCCTACACACTGACAGGACTCTACACACTGACAGGACTCTACACACTGACAGGACCCTACACACTGACAGGACTCTACACACTGACAGGACTCGACACACTGACAGGACTCTACACACTGACAGGACTCTACACACTGACAGGACCCTACACACTGACAGGACTCTACACACTGACAGGACTCTACACACTGGCAGGACTCTACACACTGACAGGACTCGACACACTGACAGGACTCTACACACTGACAGGACCCTACACACTGACAGGACTCTACACACTGACAGGACTCGACACACTGACAGGACTCTACACACTGACAGGACTCTACACACTGACAGGACTCTACACACTGACAGGACTCTACACACTGACAGGACTCTACACACTGACACTAACAGGACTCTACACACTGACAGGACTCTACACACTGACAGGACTCTACACACTGACAGGACTCTACACACTGACAGGACTCTACACACCAGGACTCTACACACTGACAGGACCCTACACACTGACAGGACTCTACACCTGACAGGACTCTACACACTGACAGGACTCTACACACCACTGACAGGACTCACACACTGACAGGACTCTACACACTGACAGGACCTACACACTGACACTGACAGGACTCTACACACTGACAGGACTCTACACACTGACAGGACTCTATACACTGACAGGACTCTACACACTGACAGGACTCTACACACTGACAGGACTCTACACACTGACAGGACTCTACACACTGACAGGACTCTACACACTGACAGGACTCTACACACTGACAGGACTCTACACACTGACAGGACTCTACACACTGACACTGACAGGACTCTACACACTGACAGGACTCTACACACTGACAGGACACTACACACTGACACTGACAGGACTCTACACACTGACAGGACTCTACACACTGACAGGACTCTACACACTGACAGGACTCTACACACTGACAGGACTCTACACACTGGCAGGACTCTACACACTGACAGGACTCTACACACTGACAGGGCTCTACACACTGACAGGACTCTACACACTGACAGGGCTCTACACACTGACAGGACTCTACACACTGACACTGACAGGACTCTCACACTGACAGGACTCTACACACTGACAGGACTCTACACACTGACACTGACAGGACTCTACACACTGACAGGACTCTACACACTGACAGGACCCTACACACTGACAGGACTCTACACACCGACAGGATCACTGACACTGACAGGACTCTACACACTGACAGGACTCTACACACTGACACTGACAGGACTCTACACACTGACAGGACTCTACACACTAACAGGACTCTACACACTGACAGGACTCTACACACTAACAGGACTCTACACACTGACAGGACTCTACACACTGACAGGACTCTACACACTGACAGGACTCTACACACTGACAGGACTCTACACACTGACACTAACAGGACTCTACACACTGACAGGTACACACTGACAGGACTCTACACACTGACAGGACTCTACACACTGACAGGACTCTACACACTGACAGGACTCTACACACTGACAGGACCCTACACACTGACAGGACTCTACACACTGACAGGACTCTACACACTGACAGGACTCTACACACTGACACTGACAGGACTCTACACACTGACAGGACTATACACACTGACAGGACTCTACACACTGACACTGACAGGACTCTACACACTGACAGGACTCTACACACTGACAGGACTCTACCCACTGACAGGACTCTACACACTGACAGGACTCTACACACTGACAGGACTCTACACACTGACAGGACTCTACACACTGACAGGACTCTACCCACTGACAGGACTCTACACACTGACAGGACTCTACACACTGACAGGACTCTACACACTGACACTGACAGGACTCTACACACTGACAGGACTCTACACACTGACAGGACACTACACACTGACACTGACAGGACTCTACACACTGACAGGACTCTACACACTGACAGGACTCTACACACTGACAGGACTCTACACACTGACAGGACTCTACACACTGGCAGGACCTACACACTGACAGGACTCTACACACTGACAGGGCTCTACACACTGACAGGACTCTACACACTGACAGGGCTCTACACACTGACAGGACTCTACACACTGACACTGACAGGACTCTACACACTGACAGGACTCTACACACTGACAGGACTCTACACACTGACACTGACAGGACTCTACACACTGACAGGACTCTACACACTGACAGGACTCTACACACTGACAGGACTCTACACACTGACAGGACTCTACACACTGACACTGACAGGACTCTACACACTGACAGGACTCTACACACTGACACTGACAGGACTCTACACACTGACAGGACTCTACACACTAACAGGACTCTACACACTGACAGGACTCTACACACTAACAGGACTCTACACACTGACAGGACTCTACACACTGACAGGACTCTACACACTGACAGGACTCTACACACTGACAGGACTCTACACACTGACAGGACTCTACACACTGACAGATCTACACACTAACAGGACTTACACACTGACAGGACTCTACACACTGACAGGATACACACTGACAGGACTCTACACACTGACAGGACTCTACACACTGACTCTACAAACTGACAGGACTCTACACACTGACAGGACTCTACACACTGACAGGACTCTACACACTGACCTCTACACACTGACAGGACTCTACACACTGTCCCTTCCCTATACATACACCTCCAGGACTCTACACACTGACAGGACCCTACACACTGACATACTCTACACACTGACAGGACTCTACACACTGACAGGACTCTACACACTCACACTGACAGGACTCTACACACTGACAGGACTCTACACACTGACAGGACTCTACACACTGACAGGACCCACACACTGACAGGACTATACACACTGACAGGACTCTACACACTGGCAGGACTCTACACACTGACAGGACTCCACACTGACAGACAATACACACTGATAACAGGACTCTACACACTGACATACTCTACCACCGAGAGGATACACACTGACAGGATCTAAACACTGACAGGACCTTCTGACAGGACCCTACACACTGACACTGACAGGACTCTACACACTGACAGGACTATACACACTGTCTACACACTGACAGGACCCTACACATAACAGGGCTCTACACACTGACAGGACTCTACACACTGACAGGACTCTAAACACTGACAGGGCTCTACACACTGACAGGACTCTACACACTGATAACAGGACTCTACACACTGACAGGACTCTACACACTGACAGGACTCTACAAACTGACAGGACTCTACACACTGACAGGACTCTACACACTGACAGGACTATCACACTGACTCTACACACTGACAGGACTCTACACACTGACAGGACTCTACACACTGACAGGACTCTACACACTGACAGGACTCGTCACACTGACACTGACAGGACTCTATACATGACAGGACTCTATCCTCCATCACTCCAGTATCCCTGTCCCCTTCCCCCTATACATATCTACCTCCATCACTCCAGTATCCCTGTCTCCTTCCCCTATACATATCTACCTCCATCACTCCAGTATCCCTGTCCCTTCCCCTATACATATCTACCTCCATCACTCCAGTATCCCTGTCCCTGTCCCCTATACATATCTACCTCCATCACTCCAGTATCCCTGTCCCCTTCCCCCTATACATATCTACCTCCATCACTCCAGTATCCCTGTCCCCTATACATATCTACCTCCATCACTCCAGTATCCCTGTCCCCTTCCCCCTATACATATCTACCTCCATCACTCCAGTATCCCTGTCACCTTCCCCCTATACATATCTACCTCCATCACTCCAGTATCCCTGTCTCCTTCCCCTATACATATCTACCTCCATCACTCCAGTATCCCTGTCTCCTTCCCCTATACATATCTACCTCCATCACTCCAGTATCCCTGTCTCCTTCCCCCTATACATATCTACCTCCATCACTCCAGTATCCCTGTCCCTTCCCCCTATACATATCTACCTCCATCACTCCAGTATCCCTGTCCCCTATACATATCTACCTCCATCACTCCAGTATCCCTGTCCCTGTCCCCTATACATATCTACCTCCATCACTCCAGTATCCCTGTCCCCTATACATATCTACCTCCATCACTCCAGTATCCCTGTAACCTTACCCCTATACATATACATATCTACCTCCATCACTCCAGTATCCCTGTCCCCTGTCCCCTATACATATCTACCTCCATCACTCCAGTATCCCTGTCTCCTTCCCCTATACATATCTACCTCCATCACTCCAGTATCCCTGTCTCCTTCCCCTATACATATCTACCTCCATCACTCCAGTATCCCTGTCCCCTATACATATCTACCTCCATCACTCCAGTATCCCTGTCCCTGTCCCCTATACATATCTACCTCCATCACTCCAGTATCCCTGTCCCCTATACATATCTACCTCCATCACTCCAGTATCCCTGTCCCTGTCCCCTATACATATCTACCTCCATCACTCCAGTATCCTGTGTCCCCTATACATATCTACCTCCATCACTCCAGTATCCCTGTCCCTGTCCCCTATACATATCTACCTCCATCACTCCAGTATCCCTGTCCCCTATACATATCTACCTCCATCACTCCAGTATCCCTGTCCCCTTCCCCCTATACATATCTACCTCCATCACTCCAGTATCCCTGTCCCTGTCCCCTATACATATCTACCTCCATCACTCCAGTATCCCTGTCCCCTGTCCCCTATACATATCTACCTCCATCACTCCAGTATCCCTGTCCCTTTCCCCCTATACATATCTACCTCCATCACTCCAGTATCCCTGTCTCCTTCCCCCTATACATATCTACCTCCATCACTCCAGTATCCCTGTCACCTTCCCCCTATACATATCTACCTCCATCACTCCAGTATCCCTGTCCCCTTCCCCCTATACATATCTACCTCCATCACTCCAGTATCCCTGTCTTCTTCCCCCTATACATATCTACCTCCATCACTCCAGTATCCCTGTCCCCTTCCCCCTATACATATCTACCTCCATCACTCCACTATCCCTGTCCCCTTCCCCCTATACATATCTACCTCCATCACTCCATTGTACCTGCAAATTGTTAATATGGTATTGAACTTACTTTTTACATATGTCCTGTATATAGTATGCTTACCTTCTTACTTTATTGTGTATTTCATATTTCTTGTGTGTTTGTTTTGTTATTATTTATTACATTGTTGTTGTTTTGACTTTGCAAGAAAGGCATTTCACTGTACTTGTGCATGTGACTTTAAAACTTGAAACTTAAAAATCAATTATCAGTAATATGTACAAATGTATAAAACACAGATTACTATGTATACTTTTATAAGACTATAAATGACTAACCACCCATCTTTGGAGAAAAGATCACCGAATCCCGAAGTATCCCTTCATCAAGGTCAACGGCATCATTTTGCAAAATGTCCCTTTAAGGTCAACGGCATCATTTTGTAAAATGTCCCTTTAAGGTCAACGGCATCATTTTGTAAAATGTCCCTTTAAGGTCAACGGCATCATTTTGTAAAATGTCCCTTTAAGGTCACGGCATCCATCATTCATTTTGTAAAATGTCCCTTTGACTTTCAAGGCATCAATGTCCCTTTAAGGTCACGGCATCATTTTGTAAAATGTCCCTTTAAGGTCAACGGCATCATTTTGTAAAATGTCCCTTTAAGGTCAACGGCATCATTTTGTAAAATGCTGGTTTTAAGGTCAACGGCATCATTTTGTAAAATGTCCCTTTAAGGTCGGCATCATTTTGTAAAATGTCCTTTAAGGTCAACGGCATCATTTTGTAAATGACTAAGGTCAACGGCATCATTTTGTAAAATGTCCTTTTCAACGGCATCATTTTGTAAAATGTCCCTTTAAGGTCAACGGCATCATTTTGTAAAATGTCCCTTTAAGGTCAACGGTATCATTTTGTAAAATGTCCCTTTAAGGTCAACGGCATCATTTTGTAAAATGTCCCTTTAAGGTCAACGGCATCATTTTGTAAAATGTCCATCATTTTGCAAAATGTCCCTTTAAGGTCAACGGCATCATTTTGTAAAATATCCCTTCAAGGTCAACGGCATCATTTTGTAAAATGTCCCTTTAAGGTCAACGGCATCATTTTGCAAAATGTCCCTTTAAGGTCAAATCATTTTGTAAAATATCCCTTCAAGGTCAACGGCATCATTTTGTAAAATGTCCCTTTAAGGTCAACGGCATCATTTTGTAAAATGTCCCTTTAAGGTCAACGGCATCATTTTGTAAAATGTCCCTTCAAGGTCAACGGCATCATTTTGTAAAATGTCCCTTTAAGGTCAACGGCATCATTTTGTAAAATGTCCCTTTAAGGTCAACGGCATCATTTTGCAAAATGTCCCTTTAAGGTCAATGGCATCATGAACATTACCCAGTACCACGACATTTTAACCAAAAAAACTGGTTGCCTCTGCTAGGAGGCTGACATTTGTCAAAAGGTGGATCTTTCAGCAAGACAATAAGCCCAAGCACACATCAACATCCACAAAGAAATGGTATCTACACAGCTATACAGCCTCTGAGACTCATGCCTCTCTGGCTCTCTCTATCACACCCTCTCTTTCTCTCTCCCCCCTATCTCTCTTGCTGTCTCTCTCGCTGTGTCTCTCTCTGTGTCTCTCGCTGTCTCTCTTGCTGTCTCTCTCGCTGTGTCTCTCTCTGTGTCTCTCGCTGTCTCTCTCTCCGTCTCCCCCTTTGTCTCTCTCTTTCTCCATCTGTCACCATCTGTCTCTCTTTTTCTCCCTCTTTCTCCACCTGTCTCTCTCTCTCTGTCTCTCTCCCTCTGTCTCTCTCTTTCTCCACCTGTCTCTCTCTCTTTCTCACTCTTTCTCTCTCTGTGTCTCTCTCTTTCTCCACCTGTCTCTCTTTCTCCCTCTTTCTCCACCTGCCTCTCTCTCTCTCTGTCTCCTCTTCCCTCTCTCCCTCTGTCTCTCTCTTTCTCCACCTGTCTCTCTCTCTGACCTCTTTCTCTCCCTCTCTCTCCCTCTGTCTCTCTCTTTCTCCACCTGTCTCTCTCTCTCTTTCTCCCTCTTTCTCTGTCTCTCTCTTTCTCTCTCTCTCTTTCTCCCTCTGTCTCTCTCTCTCTCTCTCCCTCTGTCTCTCTCTTTCTGTCTCTCTCTTTCTCCTCCCCTGTCTCTCTCTCCCTCTGTCTCTCCTTTCTCTGTCTCCCTCTTTCTCCACCTGTCTCTCTCTTTCTCTCTCTTGTCTTTCTCCCTCTGTCTCTCTCTTCTCTGTCTCTCTCTCTGTCTCTCTCCCTCTGTCTCTCTCTCTCTGTCTCTCTCTGTCTCTCTCTTTCTCCACCTGTCTCTCTCCCTCTTTCTCCCTCTCTCTCCCTCTGTCTCTCTCTTTCTCCCTCTGTCTCCCTCTGTCTCTCTTTTTTCCCCCTGTCTCTCTCAGTCTCTCTAAAAAAAACTCAAAAGACAAATCAACAGCCCAGATTGAGTCCTGAGTGGTATATCCAATAAAACTGACTCTTTATAAACAGCATTTAGCTTCAGGCCACAAAACATGTAGGTGAGAGAGTAGTGACCCCCCCCACGCCCCCCCCAGCCCTCCTCATAACACCCCTAATGTTGATCCTGGCAGGTCTGACCTCGGCCCGCTAACGCTTGACGTTATGCCCGCTCTGCTCTGCTCTGCTCCAGTGCGAGGAGCCACTGTTCTCCAGTCCGGGCTGGGCCAGAGTAAACACATTACCTCAGCTCTCTGCAGCACTCTGTTTGGTTCCTCAGGGCTCCACTAGACTCCGCTAGGCCCACTGGTCTACAGGCTGAACAGAGAGGAGAGTTGGCATAGCTGGCCAGAATCAACAGCACTGACCGAAGGGATTAATAATGGAGGGAATCCCACCAGACAAAACAACACAGACAGAGGGGAGGGAGACAGAAAGGGAGGAATAGCGAGGGTGTGAGAGAGAAAGCAAGAGAGGTAGGAATGGAGAGAGAAAGGGAGAAAGGGAGGAATAGAGAGAGAGAGAGAAAGGGATGGAGGGAGGGAGGGAGGAGAGAGAAAGATAGGGAAAGGGACGGAGGAGAGAGGAGACTGAGACAGAAAGAAAGACAGAGTGAACGAAATACAGATATCCTTTCTGTTCTGTACCCTCTCAGTAGCACATGATCAGGGATTGTGTTCTTGCAGATGGTATCGTGTTTGACCTCCCAGTAACAAGACAGGGCAGTACAACTAGCTGGTGACCTCCCAGTATCAGGACAGGGCAGTACAACTAGCTGGTGACCTCCCAGTAACAAGACAGGGCAGTACAACTAGCTGGTGACCTCCCAGTAACAGGACAGGGTAGTACAACTAGCTGGTGACCTCCCAGTAACAGGACAGGGTAGTACAACTAGCTGGTGACCTCCCAGTAACAGGACAGGGCAGTACAACTAGCTGGTGACCTCCCAGTAACAGTACAGCTAGCTGGTGACCTCCCAGTAACAGTACAACTAGCTGGTGACCTCCCAGTAACAGGACAGGGCAGTACAACTAGCTGGTGACCTCCCAGTAACAGTACAACTAGCTGGTGACCTCCCAGTAACAGGACAGCTAGCTGGTGACCTCCCAGTAACAGTACAACGAGCTGGTGACCTCCCAGTATCAGGACAACTAGCTGGTGACCTCCCAGTAACAGGACAGCTAGCTGGTGACCTCCCAGTAACAGGACAACTAGCTGGTGACCTCCCAGTAACAGTACAACTAGCTGGTGACCTCCCAGTAACAGTACAGCTAGCTGGTGACCTCCCAGTAACAGGAAAGGGTAGTACAACTAGCTGGTGACCTCCCAGTATCAGGACAGGGCAGTACAACTAGCTGGTGACCTCCCAGTAACAGTACAACTAGCTGGTGACCTCCCAGTAACAGGACAGCTAGCTGGTGACCTCCCAGTAACAGTACAGCTAGCTGGTGACCTCCCAGTAACAGTACAGCTAGCTGGTGACCTCCCAGTAACAGTACAACTAGCTGGTGACCTCCCAGTAACAGGACAGGGCAGTACAACTAGCTGGTGACCTCCCAGTAACAGGACAGCTAGCTGGTGACCTCCCAGTAACAGTACAACTAGCTGGTGACCTCCCCCAGTAACAGGTACAACTAGCTGGTGACCTCCCAGTAACAGGACAGCTAGCTGGTGACCTCCCAGTAACAGGACAGGGCAGTACAACTAGCTGGTGACCTCCCAGTAACAGGAAAGGGCAGTACAACTAGCTGGTGACCTCCCAGTAACAGTACAACTAGCTGGTGACCTCCCAGTAACAGGACAACTAGCTGGTGACCTCCCAGTAACAGGACAACTAGCTGGTGACCTCCCAGTATCAGGACAGGGCAGTACAACTAGCTGGTGACCTCCCAGTAACAGGACACAGTACAACTAGCTGGTGACCTCCCAGTATCAGGACAGGGCAGTACAACTAGCTGGTGACCTCCCAGTAACAGGACAGGGCAGTACAACTAGCTGGTGACCTCCCAGTAACAGGACAGGGCAGTACAACTAGCTGGTGACCTCCCAGTAACAGGACAGCTAGCTGGTGACCTCCCAGTAACAGTACAGCTAGCTGGTGACCTCCCAGTAACAGGACAGGGCAGTACAACTAGCTGGTGACCTCCCAGTAACAGTACAACTAGCTGGTGACCTCCCAGTAACAGGACAGGGCAGTACAACTAGCTGGTGACCTCCCAGTAACAGGACAGGGCAGTACAACTAGCTGGTGACCTCCCAGTAACAGTACAACTAGCTGGTGACCTCCCAGTATCAGGACAGGGCAGTACAACTAGCTGGTGACCTCCCAGTAACAGGACAGGGCAGTACAACTAGCTGGTGACCTCCCAGTAACAGGACAGGGCAGTACAACTAGCTGGTGACCTCCCAGTAACAGGACAGCTAGCTGGTGACCTCCCAGTAACAGGACAGGGCAGTACAACTAGCTGGTGACCTCCCAGTATCAGGACAGGGCAGTACAACTAGCTGGTGACCTCCCAGTAACAGGACAGGGCAGTACAACTAGCTGGTGACCTCCCAGTAACAGGACAACTAGCTGGTGACCTCCCAGTAACAGTACAACTAGCTGGTGACCTCCCAGTAACAGGACAGGGCAGTACAACTAGCTGGTGACCTCCCAGTAACAGTACAACTAGCTGGTGACCTCCCAGTAACAGTACAACTAGCTGGTGACCTCCCAGTAACAGGACAGGGCAGTACAACTAGCTGGTGACCTCCCAGTAACAGGGCAGTACAACTAGCTGGTGACCTCCCAGTAACAGGACAACTAGCTGGTGACCTCCCAGTAACAGGACAGCTAGCTGGTGACCTCCCAGTAACAGGACAGGGCAGTACAACTAGCTGGTGACCTCCCAGTATCAGGACAGGGCAGTACAACTAGCTGGTGAACTCCCAGTAACAGGACAGCTAGCTGGTGACCTCCCAGTATCAGGACAACTAGCCAGTGACCTCCCAGTAACAGTACAACTAGCTGGTGACCTCCCAGTATCAGGACAACTAGCCAGTGACCTCCCAGTAACAGTACAACTAGCTGGTGACCTCCCAGTAACAGGACAACTAGCCGGTGACCTCCCAGTATCAGGACAGGGTAGTACAACTAGCTGGTGAACTCCCAGTAACAGGACAACTAGCTGGTGACCTCCCAGTAACAGTACAACTAGCTGGTGACCTCCCAGTAACAGTACAACTAGCTGGTGACCTCCCAGTATCAGGACAGGGCAGTACAACTAGCTGGTGACCTCCCAGTAACAGTACAACTAGCTGGTGACCTCCCAGTAACAGGACAGGGCAGTACAACTAGCTGGTGACCTCCCAGTAACAGGACAGGGCAGTACAACTAGCTGGTGACCTCCCAGTAACAGGACAGGGCAGTACAACTAGCTGGTGACCTCCCAGTAACAGGACAGGGCAGTACAACTAGCTGGTGACCTCCCAGTATCAGGACAACTAGCTGGTGACCTCCCAGTATCAGGACAGGGCAGTACAACTAGCTGGTGACCTCCCAGTAACAGGACAACTAGCTGGTGACCTCCCAGTAACAGGACAGCTAGCTGGTGACCTCCCAGTAACAGGACAGCTAGCTGGTGACCTCCCAGTAACAGGACAACTAGCTGGTGACCTCCCAGTATCAGGACAACTAGCTGGTGACCTCCCAGTATCAGGACAGGGCAGTACAACTAGCTGGTGACCTCCCAGTAACAGGACAGGGCAGTACAACTAGCTGGTGACCTCCCAGTATCAGGACAGGGCAGTACAACTAGCTGGTGACCTCCCAGTAACAGGACAGGGCAGTACAACTAGCTGGTGACCTCCCAGTAACAAGACAGGGTAGTACAACTAGCTGGTGACCTCCCAGTATCAGGACAGCTAGCTGGTGACCTCCCAGTATCAGTACAACTAGCTGGTGACCTCCCAGTAACAGGACAGGGCAGTACAACTAGCTGGTGACCTCCCAGTAACAGTACAACTAGCTGGTGACCTCCCAGTATCAGGACAGCTAGCTGGTGACCTCCCAGTATCAGGACAGGGCAGTACAACTAGCTGGTGACCTCCCAGTAACAGGACAACTAGCTGGTGACCTCCCAGTAACAGGACAGGGCAGTACAACTAGCTGGTGACCTCCCAGTATCAGGACAGGGCAGTACAACTAGCTGGTGACCTCCCAGTAACAGTACAACTAGCTGGTGACCTCCCAGTAACAGGACAGTACAACTAGCTGGTGACCTCCCAGTATCAGGACAGGGCAGTACAACTAGCTGGTGACCTCCCAGTAACAGGACAGGGCAGTACAACTAGCTGGTGAACTCCCAGTAATAGGACAGCTAGCTGGTGACCTCCCAGTAACAGGACAGCTAGCTGGTGACCTCCCAGTAACAGTACAACTAGCTGGTGACCTCCCAGTAACAGTACAACTAGCTGGTGACCTCCCAGTAACAGGACAGGGCAGTACAACTAGCTGGTGACCTCCCAGTAACAGGTCAGCTAGCTGGTGACCTCCCAGTAACAGTACAGCTAGCTGGTGACCTCCCAGTAACAGTACAACTAGCTGGTGACCTCCCAGTAACAGGACAGGGCAGTACAACTAGCTGGTGACCTCCCAGTAACAGGACAGGGCAGTACAACTAGCTGGTGACCTCCCAGTAACAGGACAGGGCAGTACAACTAGCTGGTGACCTCCCAGTAACAGGACAGCTAGCTGGTGACCTCCCAGTAACAGGACAGGGCAGTACAACTAGCTGGTGACCTCCCAGTAACAGGACAGGGTAGTACAACTAGCTGGTGACCTCCCAGTAACAGGACAGGGCAGTACAACTAGCTGGTGACCTCCCAGTAACAGGTACAGCTAGCTGGTGACCTCCCAGTAACAGGACAGCTAGCTGGTGACCTCCCAGTAACAGGACAGCTAGCTGGTGACCTCCCAGTAACAGGACAGCTAGCTGGTGACCTCCCAGTAACAGTACAACTAGCTGGTGACCTCCCAGTAACAGTACAGCTAGCTGGTGACCTCCCAGTAACAGGACAGCTAGCTGGTGACATCCCAGTAACAGCTGGTGACCTCCCAGTAACAGGACAGGGCAGTACAACTAGCTGGTGACCTCCCAGTAACAGGGGTACAACTACCTGGTGACCTCCCAGTATCAGGACAGGGCAGTACAACTAGCTGGTGACCTCCCAGTAACAGGACAGGGCAGTACAACTAGCTGGTGAACTCCCAGTAACAGGACAGCTAGCTGGTGACCTCCCAGTAACAGGACAACTAGCTGGTGACCTCCCAGTAACAGTACAACTAGCTGGTGACCTCCCAGTAACAGTACAACTAGCTGGTGACCTCCCAGTAACAGTACAACTAGCTGGTGACCTCCCAGTAACAGTACAACTAGCTGGTGACCTCCCAGTATCAGGACAGGGCAGTACAACTAGCTGGTGACCTCCCAGTAACAGGACAACTAGCTGGTGACCTCCCAGTAACAGTACAACTAGCTGGTGACCTCCCAGTAACAGGACAGCTAGCTGGTGACCTCCCAGTATCAGGACAGGGCAGTACAACTAGCTGGTGACCTCCCAGTAACAGTACAACTAGCTGGTGACCTCCCAGTAACAGGACAGGGCAGTACAACTAGCTGGTGACCTCCCAGTAACAGGACAGGGCAGTACAACTAGCTGGTGACCTCCCAGTAACAGGACAGCTAGCTGGTGACCTCCCAGTAGGACAGGGCAGTACAACTAGCTGGTGACCTCCCAGTAACAGGACAACTAGCTGGTGACCTCCCAGTAACAGGACAGCTAGCTGGTGACCTCCCAGTAACAGGACAACTAGCTGGTGACCTCCCAGTAACAGTACAACTAGCTGGTGACCTCCCAGTAACAGGACAGCTAGCTGGTGACCTCCCAGTAACAGGACAGCTAGCTGGTGACCTCCCAGTAACAGTACAGCTAGCTGGTGACCTCCCAGTAACAGTACAACTAGCTGGTGACCTCCCAGTATCAGGACAGGGCAGTACAACTAGCTGGTGACCTCCCAGTAACAGGACAGCTAGCTGGTGACCTCCCAGTATCAGGACAGGGCAGTACAACTAGCTGGTGACCAGTAACCCAGCTGGTGACCTCCCAGGACAGGGCAGTACAACTAGCTGGTGACCTCCCAGTAACAGGGTAGTACAGCTAGCTGGTGACCTCCCAGTAACAGTACAACTAGCTGGTGACCTCCCAGTAACAGTACAACTAGCTGGTGACCTCCCAGTGGTGACCTCCCAGTAACAGGACACAGTACAACTAGCTGGTGACCTCCCAGTAACAGTACAGCTAGCTGGTGACCTCCCAGTAACAGGTACAACTAGCTGGTGACCTCCCAGTAACAGGACAGGACAACTAGCTGGTGACCTCCCAGTAACAGGGGACAACTAGCTGGTGACCTGACAACTAGCCGGTGACCTCCCAGTATCAGGACAGGGCAGTACAACTAGCTGGTGACCTCCCAGTAACAGTACAGCTAGCTGGTGACCTCCCAGTAACAGGACAGCTAGCTGGTGACCTCCAAGTATCAGGACAGGGTAGTACAACTAGCTGGTGAACTCCCAGTAACAGGACAGCTAGCTGGTGACCTCCCAGTATCAGTACAGCTAGCTGGTGACCTCCCAGTAACAGGACAGCTAGCTGGTGACCTCCCAGTAAGAGGACAGGGCAGTACAGCTAGCTGGTGACCTCCCAGTAACAGTACAACTAGCTGGTGACCTCCCAGTATCAGGACAGTACAACTAGCTGGTGACCTCCCAGTAACACTACATTACAGGGCAGTACAACTAGCTGGTGACCTCCCAGTAACAGCTACAAGGCTAGCTGGTGACCTCCCAGTAACAGGACAGGGCAGTACAACTAGCTGGTGACCTCCCAGTAACAGGACTACAGTACAACTAGCTGGTGACCTCCCAACAGTACAGCTAGCTGGTGACCTCCCAGTAACAGTACAACTAGCTGGTGACCTCCCAGTAACAGGACAGGGCAGTACAACTAGCTGGTGACCTCCCAGTAACAGGACAGGGCAGTACAACAAGCTGGTGACCTCCCAGTCAGGAACAGTACAACTAGCTGGTGACCTCCCAGTATCAGGACACAGTACAACTAGCTGGTGACCTCCCAGTAACAGGGGTACAACTAGCTGGTGACCTCCCAGTAACAGTACAACTAGCTGGTGACCTCCCAGTAACAGTACAACTAGCTGGTGACCTCCCAGTAACAGTACAACTAGCTGGTGACCTCCCAGTAACAGTACAACTAGCTGGTGACCTCCCAGTAACAGTACAACTAGCTGGTGACCTCCCAGACAACAGGGGTACAACTAGCTGGTGACCTCCCAGTATCAGGACACAGTACTAGCTGGTGACCTCCCAGTAACAGGACACAGCTAGCTGGTGACCTCCCAGTATCAGGACAGGGCAGTACAACTAGCTGGTGACCTCCCAGTAACAGGACACTAGCTGGTGACCTCCCAGTACAGGACAGGGCAGTACAACTAGCTGGTGACCTCCCAGTAACAGGACAACTAGCTGGTGACCTCCCAGTAGGACAGGTACAACTAGCTGGTGACCTCCCAGTAACAGGACAGCTAGCTGGTGACCTCCCAGTAACAGTACAACTAGCTGGTGACCTCCCAGTAACAGTACAACTAGCTGGTGACCTCCCAGTAACAGGACAGGGCAGTACAACTAGCTGGTGACCTCCCAGTAACAGGACAGCTAGCTGGTGACCTCCCAGTAACAGTACAGCTAGCTGGTGACCTCCCAGTATCAGGACAGGGCAGTACAACTAGCTGGTGACCTCCCAGTAACACTACAGCTAGCTGGTGACCTCCCAGAAGGACAGGGCAGACAGCTAGCTGGTGACCTCCCAGTAGGGACGATGGGCTAGCTGGTTTTGGAGGAGACTAGCTGGTGACCAAAATTCCCTAAAGATTATACAGTGATGGGAGTGAGAGCAGACTAGCTGGTGACCTCCCAGTGAACAGGACAGGAGCAGTACAACTAGCTGGTGAGGAGGAATCCCAGTAGGAGGAATGAGGCAGGGGTGAGGAGGACTGAGCTGGTGACCTCCCAGTATCAGGACAGGGCAGTAGGAATGAGCTGGTGAGGAGGAATGAGGACAGAGGGGTGAGGAGGAATGAGGAGGGGTGAGGAGGAATGAGGCGGGGTGACCTCCCAGGAGGAATGAGGAGGGGGGTGAGGAAATGAGGAGGGGTGAGGAGGAATCAGGAGGGGTGAGGAGGAATGAGGAGGGGTGAGGAGGAATGAGGACAGGGTGAGTACAGGAATGAGGAGGGGTGACCTCCCAGAATCAGGACAGGGCAGGAGGAATGAGGGAGGGGTGAGGAGGAGTAACAGGACAGGGGTGAGGAGGAATGAGGAGCGGGGTGAGGAATGAGGAGTAGGAGGACAGGGCAGGGGTGAGGAGGAATGAGGAGGGGGTGACCTCCCAGAATGAGGACAGGTAGGAATGAGGCGGGGTGAGGAATGAGGAGGGGTGAGGAGGAATGATGAGGGGTGACCTCCCAGGAATGAGGAGGGGTGAGGAAGTAGAATGAGGCTGGTGAGGAAGAGAATGAGGACAGAACAAATGAGGAGGGGTGAGGAGGAGTAACAGGGGGCAGTACAGGAGGAATGGTGAGGGGTCCCAGGAAGAGTAATGCTGGTGGAGGGGTGAGGAAGAGAACAGAGGGGGGTGACCTCCCAGTAACAGAGAATGAGGAGGGGTGAGGAGGAATGAGGAGGGGTGACCTCCCAGGAAGGAATGAGGAGCTGGTGTGAGGAGAACTCCCAGAATGAGGAGGGTGAGTGACCTCCCAGTAACAGGAAAGGGGGAGGAGGAATGACTAGCTGGGTGAGGAAGAATGAGGACAGCTAGGGTGACCTCCCAGAACAGTGAGGAGCTGAGGCTGGTGAGGACCTGAGGAGAATGAACAGGGGTGAGGAGAGAATAGGGGTGAGGAAGAGAATGAGGAGGGGTGAAGAGAATGAGGAACTGAGGCTGAGCATGAGGAGGGGTGAGGAGGAATGAGGAGGGGTGAGGAAGAGAATGAGGCGCTGGTGAGGAATGAGGAGGGGTGAGGAGGAATGACAGTGAGGAGGAATGAGGAGGGGTGAGGAGGAATGAGGAGGGGTGAGGAAGAGAATGAGGCGGGGGTAGGAATGAGGAGGGGTGAGGAGGAATGAGGAGGGGTGAGGAGGAATGATGAGGGGTGAGGAAGAGAATGAGGAGGGGTGAGGAAGAGAATGAGGAGGGGGTGAGGAAGAGAATGAGGAGGGGCGAGGGTGGAATGAGGAGGGGTGAGGAGGAATGAGCTGGGGTGAGGAGGAATGAGGAGGGGTGAGGAGGAATGAGGAGGGGTATCTCCAAGAGAATGAGGACTAGAGGAGGAATGAGGAGGGGTGAGGAGGAATGAGGAGGGGTGAGGAGGAATGAGGAGGGGTGAGGAGGAATGAGGAGGGGTGAGGAGGAATGAGGAGGGGTGAGGAGGAATGAGGAGGGGTGAGGAGGAATGAGGAGGGGTGAGGAGAATGAGGAGGAAGGAGAGAATGAGGAGGAGTGAGGAAGAGAATGAGGAGGGGTGAGGAGGAATGAGGAGGGGTGAGGAGGAATGAGGAGGGGTGAGGAGGAATGAGGAGGGGTGAGGAAGAGAATGAGGAGGTGTGAGGAAGAGAATGAGGAGGGGTGAGGAAGAGAATGAGGAGGGGTGAGGAAGAGAATGAGGAAGAGAATGAGGAAGAGAATGAGAAGGGGTGAGGAGAGAATGAGGAGGGGTGAGGAAGAGAATGAGGAGGGGTGAGGAAGAGAATGAGGAGGGGTGAGGAAGAGAATGAGGAGGGGTGAGGAAGAGAATGAGGAGGGGTGAGGAAGAGAATGAGGAGGGGTGAGGAGGAATGAGGAGGGGTGAGGAGAGAATGAGGAGGGGTGAGGAAGAGAATGAGGAGGGGTGAGGAGGAATGAGGAGGGGTGAGGAAGAGAATGAGGAGGGGTGAGGAGGAATGAGGAGGGGTGAGGAGGAATGAGGAGGGGTGAGGAAGAGAATGAGGAGGGGTGAGGAGGAATGAGGAGGGGTGAGGAAGAGAATGAGGAGGGGTGAGGAGGAATGAGAAGGGGTGAGGAAGAGAATGAGGAGGAGTGAGGAAGAGAATGAGGAGGGGTGAGGAAGAGAATGAGGAGGGGTGAGGAGGAATGAGGAGGGGTGAGGAAGAGAATGAGGAGGGGTGAGGAAGAATGAGGAGGGGGAATGAGGAAGAATGAGGAGGGGTGAGGAAGAGAATGAGGAGGGGTGAGGAGGAATGAGGAGGGGTGAGGAAGAGAATGAGGAGGGGTGAGGAGAGAATGAGGAGGGGTGAGGAAGAGAATGAGGAGGGGTGAGGAAGAATGAGGAAGGGGTGAGGAAGAGAAAGAGGAGGAGTGAGAAAGAGAATGAGGATGGGGTGAGGAAGAATGAGGAGGGGTGAGGAGGAATGAGGAGGGGTGAGGAAGAATGAGGAAGGGTGAGGAAGAGGATGCTGGGACACATACTGTCACTAGATGCTGGATCTCTCCAAGAGAGGATCTCTTCATTTCCCAAATATTTCTCTGGTAACAATAACCTCTGATTGGTTGGGTTCATAGAGGACGTCTACAGTAACAAATATTTCTCTGGTAACATTAACCTCTGATTGGTTGGGTTCATAGAGGACGTCAACAGTAACATTCATTCGTTCATCCACTGACTGAATGACTGATTGGCTGAATGATTGGCTGACTGGTTGGCTGAATGAGTGAGTGACTGACTGGTTGGCTGACTGGTTGGCTGAATGAGTGACTGACTGGTTGGCTGAATGAGTTACTGACTGGTTGGCTGAATGAGTGACTGACTGGTTGGATGAATGAGTGACTGACTGGTTGGCTGAATGAGTGACTGACTGGTTGGATGAATGAGTGACTGACTGGTTGGATGAATGAGTGACTGACTGGTTGGCTGAATGAGTGACTGACTGGTTGGCTGAATGAGTGACTGACTGGTTGGATGAATGAGTGACTGACTGGTTGAATGAATGAGTGACTGACTGGTTGGATGAATGAGTGACTGACTGGTTGGCTGAATGAGTGACTGACTGGTGAATGGCTGAATGAGTGACTGACTGGTTGGATGAATGAGTGACTGACTGGTTGGCTGCTGATGAGTGACTGACTGGTTGAATGAATGAGTGACTGACTGGTTGGATGAATGAGTGACTGACTGGTTGGATGAATGAGTGACTGACTGGTTGGATGAATGAGTGACTGACTGGTTGGATGAATGAGTGACTGACTGGTTGGATGAATGAGACTGACTGGTTGAATGAATGAGTGACTGACTGGTTGGATGAATGAGTGACTGACTGGTTGGCTGAATGAGTGACTGACTGGTTGGATGAATGAGACTGACTGGTTGGCTGAATGAGTGACTGACTGGTTGGCTGAATGAGTGACTGACTGGTTGGATGAATGACTGACTGGTTGGATGAATGACTGACTGACTGACAAGACAATAAAGTGGATGTTCCATATCATTCCGACCTACAGTGTGTCTGTCATTAAGGTGTGGTGATTAGCCGTGTGCCATTTTGTTGTATTCTCTTACTCACCTACCTGTGTGTTAGGTCAGGTTAAAGTGAATTAGACTGTACTAAATCTGAACAGGTATAGACGGAGTTTGAAAAAACACTTAGTTTTCCATGTTGTCTGATTTATCCATTTTTATAGCTTTAACACAACACTATATTTTAATAACCTTGATTTAACTAGGCAAGTCAGTTTAAGAACAAATTCTTATTTTCAATGACGGCCTCGGAACAGTGGGTTAACTGCCTGTTCAGGGGCAGAACGACAGATGTGTACCTTGTCAGCTCAGGGATTCAATCTAGCACACACACACACACACACACACACACACACACACACACACACACACACACACACACACACACACACGCACACGCACATGCACACACACACACACACACACACACACACACACCACAGACACACACACACACATACACACACACACACACACACACCGCACACACACACACGCACATGCACACGCACACACACACACACACACACACATCCACACAGTGTCTGCAGTAGTAGGTGCCAGGGTACAATGAGGGATTGCAAGTAGGTTTTATTTGTATTTTCTCAGTTTTTGTCAGTGGAAGAAACCTTGCTTACTGCCCCGGGCCAACTGGAATGTTCCAACAGTCTCTAAAAAACATCAGCTGAATCTTTATTGAACTCATATTTCCTCTCTACTTCAGTTGACAGGGGTGTTTCTCAATACGCAGACTACCGGAGCTCTGATGGGGTGTTTCTCAATACGCAGACTACCGGTGCTCTGATGGGGTGTTTCTCAATACTCATACTACCGTGCTCTGACGGGGTGTTTCTCAATACGCAGACTACCGGTGCTCTGACGGGGTGTTTCTCAATACGCAGACTACCGTGCTCTGACGGGGTGTTTCTCAATACGCTGACTACCGTGCTCTGACGGGGTGTTTCTCAATACGCTGACTACCGTGCTCTGACGGGGTGTTTCTCAATACGCTGACTACCGTGCTCTGACGGGGTGTTTCTCAATACTGACTACCGTGACTACCGTGCTCTGACGGGGTGTTTCTCAATACGCTGACTACCGTGCTCTGACGGGGTGTTTCTCAATACGCTGACTACCGTGCTCTGACGGGGTGTTTCTCAATACGCAGACTACCGTGCTCTGCGGGGTGTTTCTGACCGTGCTCTGGGGTGTTTCTCAATACGCATACTACCGTGCTCTGACGGGGTGTTTCTCAATACGCTGACTACCGTGCTCTGACGGGGTGTTTCTCAATACGCAGACTACCGGGGCTCTGACGGGGAGTTTCTCAATAGTCCAAATCAAAGTAGGCACTTTTTTAGATTCATACATCATTTACATATTTGGAATTTGCATTTCAACCACGTAAAAAAAAAAAATGACAACGTTTCTTGAAAAACATTGTCAGACATTATTTGGGGCAGCAGGTAGCCTAGTGGTTAGAACGAAAGGTTGCTGGATCGAATCCCCGAGCTGACAATGTAAAAATCTGTCGTTCTGCCCCTGAACAAGGCAGTTAATCCACTGTTCCTAGGCCGTCATTGAACATAAGAATTTGTTCTTAACGGACTTGCCTAGGTTAAATAAAGGTTCAAAATTTGAGCTGAAGCGAGAGAAAATATATTCTGACTTCAGAATGAATGTTGCCCATTCACATCTCATATTGTTGCCTGACTACAATACTGTATCTTGATACCTGATCATTTTGGTATGTTTACCTGCCTACAATAACCACTGTCGAGTGTGGACATGCTAAGCGAAGCCCATACACACAATACCTCATAATGACAAAGCGAAAACAGGTTTTTAGAAATGTTTGCAAATGTATAAAAAATAAAAACAGAAATACCTCAATACCTTCAGATCCTTTGCTATGAGACTCGAAATTTAGCTCAAGTGCATCCTGTTTCCATTGATCATCCTTGAGATTTTTGATTGGTAAATTCAATTGATTGGACATGATTTAGAAAGGTGCACATCTTCAAAGGTTGACAGTTTGGAACCACCAGGACTCTTCCTAGAGCTGGTCACCTGTTCAAACTGACCAATCGGGGGAGAAGGTCCTTTGTTAGGGAGGTGATAAAGAACCCGATGGTCGCTCTGACAGAGCTCCAGAGTTCCTCTGTGGGAGAAACTTCCAGAAGGAGAACCATCTCTGCAGCACTCCACCAATCAGGCCTTTATGGTAGAGTGGCCAGATGGAAGCCTCTCCTCAGTAAAAGGCACAAACAGCCTGCTTGGAGTTTGCCAAAAGGCACCTAAAGACTCTCAGACCATGAGAAACAAGATTCTGAATTGGCCTGAATGCCAAGGGTTACGTCTGGAGGAAACCTGGCACCATTGCTATGGTGAAGCATGGTGGTGGCAGCATCATGCTGGGGGGATGATTTTTTAGCAGCATGGACTGGGAGACTAGTCAGGATCGAGGGAAAGATGAACAGAGAAAAGTACAGAGAGATCCTTGATGAAAACCTGCTCCAGAACTCTCAGGACCTCAGACTGGGGTGAAGGTTCACCTTCCAACAGGACAATGATCTTAAGCACACAGCCAAGAGAAGGAGTGGCTTCAGGACAAGTCTCTGAATGTCCTTGAGTTGCCCAGCCAGAGCCTGGACTTGAACCTGATCGGACATCTCTGGAGAGACCTGAAAATAGCTGTGCAGCGACGCTCCCCATCCAACCTGACAGAGCTTGAGAGGATCTGCAGAGAAGAATGGGAGAAACTCCCCAAATACAGGTGTGCCAAGCTTGTAGCGTCATTCCCAAGAAGACCTGAGGCTGTAATCGCTGCCAAAGGTGCTTCAACAAAGTATTGAGTAAAGGGTCTGAAAATGTATTAAAAACAGATTTTCCTTTGTCATTATGGGGTGAAGTGTTTAGATTGACGAGGGAAGAAAATAATATAATATTCTACAAATAAACACTATTGTGTGGGGTGCAACTCCATATTAAGAAGGCGTTTTTAATGTTTTGGACATTGTATAATGGTTACATTGTTAGCATTTTCTTCTCAATTCAGAACCTAAAACAACATTTATAAACATTAAACTCAGTCAGGGTTTCAACTTAGTTAGAATAGTAGAATACCCAAGCTGTATTTTCCAAATGTCGTTGTGCATCTGCAGTTTATTTTTTCTCTTGCTATGTCAGTCACTGACAGTCACTCAATTAGCCCACGTTAGCTAAAATGTTTTAGATTGGTAAGTTAGTCTAGCGGCCTGCTATCTAAACTTAGTAATCAGGGTCAAATTACCAGCTGCCCCCCCCCCCCATTGATTTTGTTAGTCAGTCTTACTCAGATATCATATTAAAAAAACAATTTTTTGTAGAATTGCATGAAATGAGTTCTATATTGCAAAATCTTCTTCTGTATCCCTTCATGATGAGCTCAGATTCTTAGATTTCTAGTGGCCCCCACCCCCATCAAAATGGCCGATCCCTGCCTTAGATTTACCAAATATGACAACAGTTTAAGAATATGTTGCAGGACAGCGAATATATATATATATATTTATATATAATATATATATTTTTTCTTTACTATTGACCCCAAAAAATTATCATAAGTCAGTGATGGAGTTGCCAACAAATAATTAAAACAGACATATTTTTGCCTACACAAATGAAAGTTCAATAAAAAATATTTATAAAATATAGAAAATTATTCACTTGAAAATCCCCAATAAAAACCATAACCATTCTATCAGATCTTTCAGCACTCTGACCGAGTTTACTTTTTACAGAGTTGACAAAAATTGAATTTTTCTTCTTCATTCAAGGGGTATAAACAGTGGACATTTAGTTTCTCCTCAGTTGATTTATGACTCTTAAACCTAATTAAATGTAACATATTTGAACTACAATTCACATCTTAATCTATAAGGGAGATGGAGTTGACAGTTTATGGTTGTGACCATGGTGATTACAATATCGTTTAAATCTATCAACAATAGAGAACATTCCAGACCATGAGGGGTCTTATTGCTCTAGATGTAATGAGGACATGAATAAGGGGTCCTTATGGTATAGGTGACCCTGCACATTCCTGATTCATTTAGGATTTTAGACCAATCTGACTGTTCACCAAATGTCCAGAAATATTGTATTAGGAATCAAAGTTTTGAGAGAAATATTCTTTAAAAATAACTTTTGGAAGACATATCCTCTTTTTTTTTTTACATAAAATCATTTTCCAGTTCATATCCATTATTGTTTCTTTCATTTTAAACACTTTTTTTTTTTTAAGAGTTTGTTCCGAACAAGGGCATTTCTGGGCATAGAGCCGAACATTTTTTCCCCTTATAAAATTCCCACAAATACATTTTTTAAAAAAAAGCTCAAATAACGCAACAACAACAAACAAAAGTTTCCCTGACGGACTTTCCCGACTTCCAAGAATCCCTGATTCACTGTAAAAGCAAAGACCTCCAAGTGTATCTAGAACATAAAGCTGTGTGCATCTGAATAAGAAGCCTGCAGACCAATATCAGAAGCCAGTCTAAAGCTTAAGTTATACCCCAACCCAAGAAGTACAATTAGCTAAGGCAAAATACCCATCCTGCATTGCAGTAGCAAAGAAATGTGCAGCCACACAAGTTGTAACTCGATGCAAACGACATCTTGCGTTAAGTACTGCAACAGGGTATACATTTGGTTTACATACAAGGATGGTTAATGGATTATATTGAAGCGGCCCTCAGCGGTTTAAGGCGGTGCTAAGGTTAGTGAAAGCATATTAGTGGGTCTTACTGAACAAATTAATCCCTTGCCTTGTCCCTTGGTTGATGCTGCTCACAGAACTACCTGTAGAAGGAAAGGGGAGAGGGGGAGAGAGGAGAGGAGACACATTAGAGGTCAGACTGGGATGTATATGTCACAAAATGGCTGATATTCAGTCAGCATCATTATGACATGGTAATAAGAGATTACAACGGGGTTATACATACTCTATACAAGTCTTATAATACATTAGAATCAGGTCATTTTCACTGCTTTTAACACAACAGATCCCAATGATCTGAGATGCTGATCCACACACCCTGTCTAGTTGTCCATTGTGCTGTACGGCCAGACGGGGACAGGGTCTGGACTGGAGGCGTAGTCTGTCCTCGCCTAGCTGCTAGCTAGCTAATTACTGGCTAATAACCAATTACTGGTGCACTGCAACATTTCTGGACAGTTAGCAACATAGTTCAGAGACATTAAGTTCCTGCTGAGTTCTTCGGAGGATAGAAATGAAAGATGGCTCCATAATGAACGATGTACGATGAACTATTGAACAACTATCCAATATGCCAGAGAAGAACGCTCTGTACCAAAATACTCACCCTCCTTGCTGACCCCAAGACAACCCTTCAGCTCCAGAAGTGAGATGGCTTTGTCCTTGTTCAGGTCACAGTAGTCAGTGAACTTCCTGGCACATTTCTTGGGTTTGGCTTTCTTCTTGACGTATCTCTTGAAGGGCTTCAGCTCCTTCTTGTTGATGTCATGGCTGCTGTTGTTGTCCAGCTGGGTAAAGTACCAGTGGACCACCCTCTCCTCTAGAGTGTGGCTGGGGTCCGGCTCCATCAACCTGCACAGGACAACAGGGTTCAGAGACAGGTAGAAGGAAACGGAAGAGGGTTCAACTCAAACCTCCACAGGTGCACCCAGTACTCATACACAGGTACACTCAGAATCTGCTCAGGTACACTCAGAACCTGCACAGGTACACACTCAGAACCTGCTCAGGTACACACTCAGAACCTGCTCAGGTACACACTCAGAACCTGCTCAGGTACACACTCAGAAACCTGCTCAGGTACACACTCAGAACCTGCTCAGGTACACACTCAGAAACCTGCTCAGGTACACACTCAGAAACCTGCTCAGGTACACACTCAGAAACCTGCTCAGGTACACACTCAGAAACCTGCTCAGGTACACACTCAGAACCTGCTCAGGTACACACTCAGAACCTGCTCAGGTACACACTCAGAACCTGCTCAGGTACACACTCAGAAACCTGCTCAGGTACACACTCAGAACCTGCTCAGGTACACACTCAGAAACCTGCTCAGGTACACACTCAGAAACCTGCTCAGGTACACACTCAGAACCTGTTCAGGTACACACTCAGAAACCTGCTCAGGTACACACTCAGAAACCTGCTCAGGTACACACTCAGAACCTGCTCAGGTACACACTCAGAAACCTGCTCAGGTACACACTCAGAACCTGCTCAGGTACACACTCAGAAACCTGCTCAGGTACACACTCAGAAACCTGCTCAGGTACACACTCAGAACCTGCTCAGGTACACACTCAGAACCTGCTCAGGTACACACTCAGAACCTGCTCAGGTACACACTCAGAACCTGCTCAGGTACACTCAGAACCTGCTCAGGTACACACTCAGAAACCTGCTCAGGTACACACTCAGAACCTGCTCAGGTACACACTCAGAACCTGCTCAGGTACACACTCAGAAACCTGCTCAGGTACACACTCAGAACCTGCTCAGGTACACACTCAGGGCTCCAGATCTAATTCTCCATCCCAAACCTAATGATAGAGATTTCAACATCATAGTTGACTGTTTAAGCTTGAGGGGAAAACATATCATTATGACTTACCTCCCACCACCAGAGGGGGTTGGTGAGTTAATGGCCTGGACCATGTCTGTGGTGAGGGCGTCTAAAAGGCTGGTAATGAATTCCATTTTTTTACCCTCCGGGCAGCCTGTCACAGCAACACAGAGACAGCACAGTCAGTAGTAAACAATCACTGCCACAGTCTCACTGCAACACAGTGACAGCACAGTCAGTAGTAAACAATCACTGCCACAGTCTCACTGCAACACAGAGACAGCACAGTCAGTAGTAAACAATCACTGCCACAGTCTCACTGCAACACAGAGACAGCACAGTCAGTAGTAAACAATCACTGCCACAGTCTCACAGCAACACAGAGACAGCACAGTCAGTAGTAAACAATCACTGCCACAGTCTCACAGCAACACAGAGACAGCACAGTCAGTAGTAAACAATCACTGCCACAGTCTCACAGCAACACAGAGACAGCACAGTCAGTAGTAAACAATCACTGCCACAGTCTCACTGCAACACAGAGACAGCACAGTCAGTAGTAAACAATCACTGCCACAGTCTCACAGCAACACAGAGACAGCACAGTCAGTAGTAAACAATCACTGCCACAGTCTCACTGCAACACAGAGACAGCACAGTCAGTAGTAAACAATCACTGCCACAGTCTCACTGCAACAGCAGAACTACAGCAGATGGCTGAGACCAGTGTTAAGTATCTCTGGTAAACAGTAGAACTACAGCAGATGGCTGAGACCAGTGTTAAGTATCTCTGGTAAACAGTAGAACTACAGCAGATGGCTGAGACCAGTGTTAAGTATCTCTGGTAAACAGTAGAACTACAGCAGATGGCTGAGACCAGTGTTAAGTATCTCTGGTAAACAGCAGAACTACAGCAGATGGCTGAGACCAGTGTTAAGTATCTCTGGTAAACAGTAGAACTACAGCAGATGGGTGAGACCAGTGTTAAGTATCTCTGGTAAACAGTAGAACTACAGCAGATGGCTGAGACCAGGTTAAGTATCTCTGGTAAACAGTAGAACAACAGCAGATGGGTGAGACCAGTGTTAAGTATCTCTGGTAAACAGTAGAACTACAGCAGATGGCTGAGACCAGTGTTAAGTATCTCTGGTAAACAGTAGAACTACAGCAGATGGCTGAGACCAGTGTTAAGTATCTCTGGTAAACAGTAGAACTACAGCAGATGGCTGAGACCAGGTTAAGTATCTCTGGTAAACAGCAGAACTACAGCAGATGGCTGAGACCAGTGTTAAGTATCTCTGGTAAACAGTAGAACTACAGCAGATGGCTGAGACCAGTGTTAAGTATCTCTGGTAAACAGTAGAACTACAGCAGATGGGTGAGACCAGTGTTAAGTATCTCTGGTAAACAGTAGAACTACAGCAGATGGCTGAGACCAGTGTTAAGTATCTCTGGTAAACAGTAGAACTACAGCAGATGGCTGAGACCAGTGTTAAGTATCTCTGGTAAACAGTAGAACTACAGCAGATGGCTGAGACCAGTGTTAAGTATCTCTGGTAAACAGTAGAACTACAGCAGATGGCTGAGACCAGTGTTAAGTATCTCTGGTAAACAGTAGAACTACAGCAGATGGCTGAGACCAGTGTTAAGTATCTCTGGTAAACAGTAGAACTACAGCAGATGGCTGAGACCAGTGTTAAGTATCTCTGGTAAACAGTAGAACTACAGCAGATGGCTGAGACCAGTGTTAAGTATCTCTGGTAAACAGTAGAACTACAGCAGATGGCTGAGACCAGTGTTAAGTATCTCTGGTAAACAGTAGAACTACAGCAGATGACTGAGACCAGTGTTAAGTATCTCTGGTAAACAGCAGAACTACAGCAGATGGCTGAGACCAGTGTTAAGTATCTCTGGTAAACAGTAGAACTACAGCAGATGGCTGAGACCAGTGTTAAGTATCTCTGGTAAACAGTAGAACTACAGCAGATGGCTGAGACCAGTGTTAAGTATCTCTGGTAAACAGTAGAACTACAGCAGATGGCTGAGACCAGTGTTAAGTATCTCTGGTAAACAGTAGAACTACAGCAGATGGCTGAGACCAGTGTTAAGTATCTCTGGTAAACAGTAGAACAACAGCAGATGGCTGAGACCAGTGTTAAGTATCTCTGAGTAAACAGCAGAACTACAGCAGATGGCTGAGACCAGTGTTAAGTATCTCTGGTAAACAGTAGAACTACAGCAGATGGCTGAGACCAGTGTTAAGTATCTCTGGTAAACAGTAGAACTACAGCAGATGGCTGAGACCAGTGTTAAGTATCTCTGGTAAACAGTAGAACTACAGCAGATGGCTGAGACCAGTGTTAAGTATCTCTGGTAAACAGTAGAACTACAGCAGATGGCTGAGACCAGTGTTAAGTATCTCTGGTAAACAGTAGAACTACAGCAGATGGCTGAGACCAGTGTTAAGTATCTCTGGTAAACAGTAGAACTACAGCAGATGGCTGAGACCAGTGTTAAGTATCTCTGGTAAACAGTAGAACTACAGCAGATGGCTGAGACCAGTGTTAAGTATCTCTGGTAAACAGTAGAACTACAGCAGATGGCTGAGACCAGTGTTAAGTATCTCTGGTAAACAGTAGAACTACAGCAGATGGCTGAGACCAGTGTTAAGTATCTCTGGTAAACAGTAGAACTACAGCAGATGGCTGAGACCAGTGTTAAGTATCTCTGGTAAACAGTAGAACTACAGCAGATGGCTGAGACCAGTGTTAAGTATCTCTGGTAAACAGTAGAACTACAGCAGATGACTGAGACCAGTGTTAAGTATCTCTGGTAAACAGTAGAACTACAGCAGATGGCTGAGACCAGTGTTAAGTATCTCTGGTAAACAGTAGAACTACAGCAGATGGCTGAGACCAGTGTTAAGTATCTCTGGTAAACAGTAGAACTACAGCAGATGGCTGAGACCAGTGTTAAGTATCGCTGGTAAACAGTAGAACTACAGCAGATGGCTGAGACCAGTGTGTTCTAAGTATCTCTGGTAAACAGTAGAACTACAGCAGATGGCTGAGACCAGTGTTAAGTATCTCTGGTAAACAGTAGAACTACAGCAGATGGCTGAGACCAGTGTTAAGTATCTCTGGTAAACAGTAGAACTACAGCAGATGGCTGAGACCAGTGTTAAGTATCTCTGGTAAACAGTAGAACTACAGCAGATGGCTGAGACCAGTGTTAAGTATCTCTGGTAAACAGTAGAACAACAGCTATACCTGGTGATGAATGGAGATGGAGAAAGGAGAAAACACTATTTTTAACTGTGTGTGTGTGTGTGTGTGTGTGTGTGTGTGTGTGTGTGTGTGTGTGTGTGTGTGTGTGTGTGTGTGTGTGTGTGTGTGTGTGTGTCATATTAGTTTTTTACAACGTGAGAGAGGGTGAGACTAAAGACATGTTGGTTTCAATAAGCTCGGATGTTTTGGTCATCTAAACCTAAAGAGTGAGAACAGGCTCTGTAACATCGGTGCCGAACGAATTAGCAGAATCATTAGTATGAACTGAACTGACCTTTCACCTCTAGCAGACATGAGTCATATGTCAGGAGCAGTCTGAGGGACTCCCAGCATGCCTTATTTAAGAGAACAGATATTTTTTTATTTTTTTTATTTCATCTTTATTTAACCAGGTAGGCAAGTTGAGAACAAGTTCTCATTTACAATTGCGACCTGGCCAAGATAAGTTGTGTTCAAAGCAGTTCGATACATTCAACGACACAGAGTTACACGTGGAGTAAAACAAACATACAGTCAATAATACAGTATCAACAAGTCTAAATACGATGTGAGCAAATGAGGTGAGATAAGGAGGTAAAGGCAAAAAAAGGCCATGGTGGCAAAGTAAATACAATATAGCAAGTAAAACACTGGAATGGTAGATTTGCAATGGAAGAATGTGCAAAGTAGAAATAAAAATAATGGGGGTTTAAAGGAGCAAAATAAATAAATAAATTAAATACAGTAGGGAAAGAGGTAGTTGTTTGGGCTAAAATATAGGTTGGGCTATGTACAGGTGCATTTGATTGTGAGCTGCTCTGACAGTTGGTATAATAAAGCTAGTGAGGAGATAAGTGTTTCCAGTTTCAGTGCTTTTTGTAGTTCGTTCCAGTCATTGGCAGCAGAGAACTGGAAGGAGAGGCGGCCAAAGAAAGAATTGGTTTTGGGGGTTTAGACTATATAGAACAAGCAGGTCTATATGGTCCTTCTTGCCAGCTGCTATCAGGTGTCTCAGTCATCTCTAGCAGCATATCGCTGGATATATTGTCGGGGGGTCATGTGTTTTTACTAAGTGCTGCTCAATGAATCGGCCCCCTTCAGTTGATTTAGAGTTGTGTTCTAAATGACACCCTATAATAAAGACACTACAGGTGATTTAGAGTTGTGTTCTAAATGACACCCTATAATAAAGACACTGCAGGTGATTTAGAGTTGTGTTCTAAATGACACCCTATAATAAAGACTCTACAGGTGATTTAGAGTTGTGTTCTAAATGACACCCTATAATAAAGACTCTACAGGTGATTTAGAGTTGTGTTCTAAATGACACCCTATAATAAAGACTCTACAGGTGATTTAGAGTTGTGTTCTAAATGACACCCTATAATAAAGACTCTACAGGTGATTTAGAGTTGTGTTCTAAATGACACCCTATAATAAAGACTCTACAGGTGATTTAGAGTTGTGTTCTAAATGACACCCTATAATAAAGACTCTACAGTTGATTTAGAGTTGTGTTCTAAATGACACCCTATAATAAAGACTCTACAGGTGATTTAGAGCTGTGTTCTAAATGACACCCTATAATAAAGACTCTACAGTTGATTTAGAGTTGTGTTCTAAATGACACCCTATAATAAAGACTCTACAGGTGATTTAGAGTTGTGTTCTAAATGACACCCTATAATAAAGACACTACAGGTGATTTAGAGTTGTGTTCTAAATGACACCCTATAATAAAGACTCTACAGTTGATTTAGAGTTGTGTTCTAAATGACACCCTATAATAAAGACACTACAGGTGATTTAGAGTTGTGTTCTAAATGACACCACATAATAAAGACACTACAGGTGATGTAGAGTTGTGTTCTAAATGACACCCTATAATAAAGACACTACAGGTGATTTAGAGTTGTGTTCTAAATGACACCCTATAATAAAGACACTACAGGTGATTTAGAGTTGTGTTCTAAATGACACCCCATAATAAAGACACTACAGGTGATGTAGAGTTGTGTTCTAAATGACACCCTATAATAAAGACACTACAGGTGATGTAGAGTTGTGTTCTAAATGACACCCTATAATAAAGACACTACAGGTGATGTAGAGTTGTGTTCTAAATGACACCCCATAATAAAGACACTACAGGTGATGTAGAGTTGTGTTCTAAATGACACCCTATAATAAAGACACTACAGGTGATGTAGAGTTGTGTTCTAAATGACACCCCATAATAAAGACACTACAGGTGATGTAGAGTTGTGTTCTAAATGACACCCTATAATATAGACACTACAGGTGATTTAGAGTTGTGTTCTAAATGACACCCCATAATAAAGACACTACAGGTGATGTAGAGTTGTGTTCTAAATGACACCCTATAATATAGACACTACAGGTGATTTAGAGTTGTGTTCTAAATGACACCCCATAATATCGACACTACAGGTGATTTAGAGTTGTGTTCTAAATGACACCCTATAATAAAGACACTACAGGTGATTTAGAGTTGTGTTCTAAATGACACCCTATAATAAAGACACTACAGGTGATTTAGTGCACTACATAAGAAATAGGGCAGCGTTTGAGACAAAGCCATAGATGAGAGGCAGGCAGCAGTGTGTAAGTTGGGCAGTGCAGACCTGTTAACTTTTATGATAGCGTGCTGAACACCTCGGGTGGCTCTCTTTAATTGCCCAGATGCATGGTTTTAATAGCACACTGGACTAGGCCAATGTTTTACCCCCTAATTCTGTCTCTTAAAGAGAAACTTCAAACACCAGCCAGGGTATATAATCATCCCTCTCCCTCTCCCACCTCCCCACCCCTCTCTCTCTCTCTCTCTGAGAGTGTTGTGTCGTTGTGTTGTTCGGTGGGAGGTGGCCTCCTCTAACCTTGACCCGCCAGGTGAATGTAATTACCATGTCCTAGATGGGACAAGTCGGGCTCTGGGAAGCACCGCCTCACTGCTTATGAACCCGACTGTTAAATTGGGGCGATATGAAGTGCGACCCTGTATGTTGATCAGCACCCTGTGTGTCTGCGTACAAAATAGAACCCGATTCCCTATGCAGTTTCCTATTGTTGACCAGGGCCCATAGGGTAAAGGGGGGGTTTACTATTGTTGACCAGGGCCCATAGGGTAAAGGGGGGTTTACTATTGTTGACCAGGGCCCATAGGGTAAAGGGGGGTTTACTATAGTTGACCAGGGCCCATAGGGTGAAGGGGGCAGTTTACTATTGTTGACCAGGGCCCATAGGGTGAAGGGGGGTTTATTATTGTTGACCAGGGCCCATAGGGTGAAGGGGGGTTTACTATTGTTGACCAGGGCCCATAGGGTGAAGGGGGGGTTTACTATTGTTGACCAGGGCCCATAGGGTAAAGGGGGGGTTTACTATTGTTGACCAGGGCCCATAGGGTGAAGGGGGCAGTTTACTATTGTTGACCAGGGCCCATAGGGTAAAGGGGGCAGTTTACTATTGTTGACCAGGGCCCATAGGGTGAAGGGGGGTTTACTATTGTTGACCAGGGCCCATAGGGTAAAGGGGGTTTACTATTGTTGACCAGGGCCCATAGGGTGAAGGGGGCAGTTTACTATTGTTGACCAGGGCCCATAGGGTGAAGGGGGTTTACTATTGTTGACCAGGGCCCATAGGGTGAAGGGGGGTTTACTATTGTTGACCAGGGCCCATAGGGTGAAGGGGGCAGTTTACTATTGTTGACCAGGGCCCATAGGGTGAAGGAGGGGTTTACTATTGTTGACCAGGGCCCATAGGGTGAAGGGGTGCAGTTTCCTATTGTTGACCAGGGCCCATAGGGTGAAAGGGGGCAGTTTACTATTGTTGACCAGGGCCCATAGGGTAAAGGGGGCAGTTTACTATTGTTGACCGGGGTCCATAGGGTGAAGGGGGGGTTTACTATTGTTGACCAGGGCCCATAGGGTGAAGGGGGCAGTTTACTATTGTTGACCAGGGCCCATAGGGTAAAGGGGGGGTTTACTATTGTTGACCAGGGCCCATAGGGTAAAGGAGGGGTTTACTATAGTTGACCAGGGCCAATAGGGTGAAGGGGGCAGTTTACTATTGTTGACCAGGGCCCATAGGGTGAAGGGGGGGTTTACTATTGTTGACCAGGGCCCATAGGGTAAAGGGGGGTTTACTATTGTTGACCAGGGCCCATAGGGTGAAGGGGGCAGTTTACTATTGTTGACCAGGGCCCATAGGGTGAAGGGGGCAGTTTACTATTGTTGACCAGGGCCCATAGGGTAAAGGGGGGTTTACTATTGTTGACCAGGGCCCATAGGGTAAAGGAGGGGTTTACTATTATTGACCAGGGCCAATAGGGTGAAGGGGGCAGTTTACTATTGTTGACCAGGGCCCATAGGGTAAAGGGGGGTTTACTATTGTTGACCAGGGCCCATAGGGTGAAGGGGGCATTTTCCTATTGTTGACCAGGGCCCATAGGGTGAAGGGGGCAGTTTACTATTGTTGACCAGGGCCCATAGGGTGAAGGGGGCAGTTTACTATTATTGACCAGGGCCCATAGGGTAAAGGGGGGTTTAATATTGTTGACCAGGCCCCATAGGGTGAAGGGGGGTTTACTATTGTTGACCAGGGCCCATAGGGTGAAAGGGGGCAGTTTACTATTGTTGACCAGGGCCCATAGGGTAAAGGGGGGTTTACTATTGTTGACCAGGGCCCATAGGGTGAAAGGGGGCAGTTTACTATTGTTGACCAGGGCCCATAGGGTAAAGGGGGGTTTACTATTGTTGACCAGGGCCCATAGGGTAAAGGGGGGTTTACTATTGTTGACCATGGCCCATAGGGTGAAGAGGGCAGTTTACTATTGTTGACCAGGGCCCATAGGGTGAAGGGGGCAGTTTACTATTATTGACCAGGGCCCATAGGGTGAAGGGGGGTTTACTATTGTTGACCAGGGCCCATAGGGTGAAGGGGG
Organism: Oncorhynchus masou masou; assembly: GCF_036934945.1. Lineage (NCBI taxonomy): Eukaryota > Metazoa > Chordata > Actinopteri > Salmoniformes > Salmonidae > Oncorhynchus > Oncorhynchus masou. The sequence continues at coordinate 56,954,495 of NC_088232.1, forward strand.
CAGTTTACTATTGTTGACCAGGGCCCATAGGGTAAAGGGGGGTTACTATTGTTGACAAGGGCCCATAGGGTGAAAGGGGGCAGTTTACTATTGTTGACCAGGGCCCATAGGGTAAAGGGGGGTTTACTATTGTTGACCAGGGCCCATAGGGTAAAGGGGGGTTTACTATTGTTGACCAGGGCCCATAGGGTGAAGAGGGCAGTTTACTATTGTTGACCAGGGCCCATAGGGTGAAGGGGGCAGTTTACTATTATTGACCAGGGCCCATAGGGTAAAGGGGGGGTTTACTATTGTTGACCAGGGCCCATAGGGTGAAGAGGTGCAGTTTCCTATTGTTGACCAGGGCCCATAGGGTGAAAGGGGGCAGTTTACTATTGTTGACCAGGGCCCATAGGGTAAAGGGGGGTTTACTATTGTTGACCAGGGCCCATAGGGTGAAAGGGGGCAGTTTACTATTGTTGACCAGGGCCCATAGGGTAAAGGGGGGGGTTTACTATTGTTGACCAGGGCCCTTAGGGTAAAGGGGGGGTTTACTATTGTTGACCAGGGCCCATAGGGTGAAGAGGGCAGTTTACTATTGTTGACCAGGGCCCATAGGGTGAAGGGGGCAGTTTACTATTGTTGACCAGGGCCCATAGGGTAAAGGGGGGTTACTATTGTTGACCAGGGCCCATAGGGTGAAGGGGGCAGTTTACTATTGTTGACCAGGGCCCATAGGGTGAAGGGGGCAGTTTACTATTGTTGACCAGGGCCCATAGGGTGAAGGGGGGCAGTTTACTATTGTTGACCAGGGCCCATAGGGTAAAGGGGGGTTTACTATTGTTGACCAGGGCCCTTAGGGTAAAGGGGGGTTTACTATTGTTGACCATGGCCCATAGGGTGAAGAGGGCAGTTTACTATTGTTGACCAGGGCCCATAGGGTGAAGGGGGCAGTTTACTATTATTGACCAGGGCCCATAGGGTGAAGGGGGGTTTACTATTGTTGACCAGGGCCCATAGGGTGAAGGGGGCAGTTTACTATTGTTGACCAGGGCCCATAGGGTAAAGGGGGGTTACTATTGTTGACAAGGGCCCATAGGGTGAAAGGGGGCAGTTTACTATTGTTGACCAGGGCCCATAGGGTAAAGGGGGGGTTTACTATTGTTGACCAGGGCCCATAGGGTAAAGGGGGGGTTTACTATTGTTGACCAGGGCCCATAGGGTGAAGAGGGCAGTTTACTATTGTTGACCAGGGCCCATAGGGTGAAGGGGGCAGTTTACTATTATTGACCAGGGCCCATAGGGTAAAGGGGGGGTTTACTATTGTTGACCAGGGCCCATAGGGTGAAGAGGTGCAGTTTCCTATTGTTGACCAGGGCCCATAGGGTGAAAGGGGGCAGTTTACTATTGTTGACCAGGGCCCATGGGGTAAAGGGGGGGTTTACTATTGTTGACCAGGGCCCATAGGGTGAAAGGGGGCAGTTTACTATTGTTGACCAGGGCCCATAGGGTAAAGGGGGGTTTACTATTGTTGACCAGGGCCCTTAGGGTAAAGGGGGGTTTACTATTGTTGACCAGGGCCCATAGGGTGAAGAGGGCAGTTTACTATTGTTGACCAGGGCCCATAGGGTGAAGGGGGCAGTTTACTATTGTTGACCAGGGCCCATAGGGTAAAGGAGGGGTTTACTATTGTTGACCAGGGCCCATAGGGTGAAGGGGGCAGTTTACTATTGTTGACCAGGGCCCATAGGGTGAAGGGGGCAGTTTACTATTGTTGACCAGGGCCCATAGGGTGAAGGGGGCAGTTTCCTATTGTTGACCAGGGCCCATAGGGTGAAGGGGGCAGTTTACTATTGTTGACCAGGGCCCATAGGTTGAAGGGGTGCAGTTTCCTAATGTTGACCAGGGCCATAGGGTGAAGGGGGGCAGTTTACTATTGTTGACCAGGGCCCATAGGGTGAAGGGGGCAGTTTACTATTGTTGACCAGGGCCCATAGGGTAAAGGGGGGTTTACTATTGTTGACCAGGGCCCATAGGGTAAAGGAGGGGTTTACTATAGTTGACCAGGGCCCATAGGGTGAAGGGGTGCAGTTTACTATTGTTGACCAGGGCCCATAGGGTGAAGGGGGCAGTTTACTATTGTTGACCAGGGCCCATAGGGTGAAGGGGTGCAGTTTCCTATTGTTGACCAGGGCCCATAGGGTGAAGGGGGCAGTTTACTATTGTTGACCAGGGCCCATAGGTTGAAGGGGTGCAGTTTCATATTGTTGACCAGGGCCCATAGGGTGAAGGGGGCAGTTTACTATTGTTGACCAGGGCACATAGGGTAAAGGAGGGGTTTACTATTGTTGACCAGGGCCCATAGGGTGAAGGAGGGGTTTACTATTGTTGACCAGGGCCCATAGGGTGAAGGGGGCAGTTTACTATTGTTGACCAGGGCTCATATGGTGAAGGGGGCAGTTTACTATTGTTGACCAGGGCCCATAGGGTAAAGGGGGCAGTTTACTATTGTTGACCAGGGCCCATAGGGTAAAGGAGGGGTTTACTATTGTTGACCAGGGCCCATAGGGTGAAGGGGGCAGTTTACTATTGTTGACCAGGGCCCATATGGTGAAGGGGGCAGTTTACTATTGTTGACCAGGGCCCATAGGGTGAAGGGGGGTTTACTATTGTTGTCCAGGGCCCATAGGGTGAAGGGGGGGTTTACTATTGTTGACCAGGGCCCATAGGGTGAAGGGGGGCCGTTTACTATTGTTGACCAGGGCCCATAGGGTGAAGGAGGGGTTTACTATTGTTGACCAGGGCCCATAGGGTGAAGGGGGCAGTTTACTATTGTTGACCAGGGCCCATATGGTGAAGGGGGCAGTTTACTATTGTTGACCAGGGCCCATAGGGTGAAGGGGGGTTTACTATTGTTGACCAGGGCCCATAGGGTGAAGGGGGCAGTTTACTATTGTTGACCAGGGCCCATAGGGTGAAGGGGGTTTACTATTGTTGACCAGGGCCCATAGGGTGAAGGGGGGTTTACTATTGTTGACCAGGGCCCATAGTGTGAAGGGGGGTTTACTATTGTTGACCAGGGCCCATAGGGTGAAGGGGGCAGTTTACTATTGTTGACCAGGGCCCATAGGGTAAAGGGGTGTTTACTATTGTTGACCAGGGCCCATAGGGTGAAGGGGGGGTTTACTATTGTTGACCAGGGCCCATAGGGTAAAGGGGGGTTTACTATTGTTGACCAGGGCCCATAGGGTAAAGGGGGGTTTACTATTGTTGACCAGGGCCCATAGGGTAAAGGGGGGTTTACTATTGTTGACCAGGGCCCATAGGGTGAAGGGGGGTTTACTATAGTTGACCAGGGCCCATAGGGTAAAGGGGGGTTTACTATTGTTGACCAGGGCCCATAGGGTAAAGGGGGGTTTACTATTGTTGACCAGGGCCCATAGGGTAAAGGGGGGTTTACTATTGTTGACCAGGGCCCATAGGGTGAAGGGGGGTTTACTATTGTTGACCAGGGCCCATAGGGTGAAGGGGGCAGTTTACTATTGTTGACCAGGGCCCATAGGGTGAAGGGGGGTTTACTATTGTTGACCAGGGCCCATAGGGTGAAGGGGGCAGTTTACTATTGTTGACCAGGGCCCATATGGTGAAGGGGGCAGTTACTATTGTTGACCAGGGCCCATAGGTTGAAGGGGTGCAGTTTCCTATTGTTGACCAGGGCCCATAGGGTGAAGGGGGCAGTTTACTATTGTTGACCAGGGCCCATAGGGTGAAGGGGGCAGTTTACTATTGTTGACCAGGGCCCATAGGGTGAAGGATGCAATTTAATGAAGGAACTGAAGATCTCTTAGAATCCTTTTAGTCCTAGTATGTCTGTTTCTGGTCAGAGGGTGTGGTAGTCTGGGTCAGGGTGTGGTCGTCTGGTTTGTGGTGTGGTAGTCTGGGTCAGGGTGACGTCAGACCTACAGACCGTTAACGTCATGTGACTAATAGAGACCGGAAAGGTGCCAATCCAAGGTGCTACACAGCAGCACACTGTACAGCAGACAATGAGCCTTTCTTAAAAAGGTGCTCCAAGCTTCAGCCAAGATCTGCAGCATCATTACCATGAATAGTGTCTCCGTCAGGGACATTTAGTCTGAAAGGCTCATTGATGTGGCCGTGTTTCATAATGCAATGTTTTATAACGCACATTGGCATTGATGTGACTCACTGGTCTTGTTTGTTGTGGCGGCTCGCTCCTGAACGTCCCCATCCCACTATAGTACTTTAATATAACTCCAATCAGCCACTCAGCCAGCCCCCATGGTTCCCAACACCTCTAGCTTCCCCCCGGCAGCCTACACTCCGCCCCTCCCTCTTCCCGCTCACCAACACTTACAACTTCCATAAAACAAACCATACATCTGCGGCACAGTCAGAAGCCTTGCTCCACTCTGTAAAGTGTCCAGATGCCGGGAATGAAATACAAAACTTTAAAGGACGTGGTGAAACGGAGAGAGAACAGGGAATCAAAACAACTGACTAACCAGTAGAGCATTAACCTGGTCCCAGACCTGTTCCTGCTATCAGGTATTCTGGTCCCAGACCTGTTCCTGCTAACAGGTAACCTGGTCCCAGACCTGTTCCTGCTAACAGGTAACCTGGTCCCAGACCTGTTCCTGCTAACAGGTAACCTGGTCCCAGACCTGTGCTAACAGGTAACCTGGTCCCAGACCTGTTCATGCTATCAGGTAACCTGGTCCCAGACCTGGCTATCAGGTAACCTGGTCCCAGACCTGTTCCTGCTATCAGGTAACCTGGTCCCAGACCTGTTCCTGCTAACAGGTAACCTGGTCCCAGACCTGTTCCTGCTAACAGGTAACCTGGTCCCAGACCTGTTCCTGCTAACAGGTAACCTGGTCCCAGACCTGTTCCTGCTATCAGGTAACCTGGTCCCAGACCTGTTCCTGCTAACAGGTAACCTGGTCCCAGACCTGTTCCTGCTATCAGGTAACCTGGTCCCAGACCTGTTCCTGCTATCAGGTAACCTGGTCCCAGACCTGTTCCTGCTATCAGGTAACCTGGTCCCAGACCTGTTCCTGCTAACAGGTAACCTGGTCCCAGACCTGTTCCTGCTAACAGGTAACCTGGTCCCAGACCTGTTCCTGCTAACAGGTAACCTGGTCCCAGACCTGTTCCTGCTAACAGGTAACCTGGTCCCAGACCTGTTCCTGCTAACAGGTAACCTGGTCCCAGACCTGTTCCTGCTAACAGGTAACCTGGTCCCAGACCTGTTCCTGCTAACAGGTAACCTGGTCCCAGACCTGTTCCTTTCTAACAGGTAACCTGGTCCCAGACCTGTTCCTGCTATCAGGTAACCTGGTCCCAGACCTGTTCCTGCTATCAGGTAACCTGGTCCCAGACCTGTTCCTGCTAACAGGTAACCTGGTCCCAGACCTGTTCCTGCTAACAGGTAACCTGGTCCCAGACCTGTTCCTGCTAACAGGTAACCTGGTCCCAGACCTGTTCCTGCTAACAGGTAACCTGGTCCCAGACCTGTTCCTGCTATCAGTTGTATCCTGGTCCCAGACCTGTTCCTGCTAACAGGTAACCTGGTCCCAGACCTGTTCATGCTATCAGGTAACCTGGTCCCAGACCTGTTCCTGCTAACAGGTAACCTGGTCCCAGACCTGTTCCTGCTAACAGGTAACCTGGTCCCAGACCTGTTCCTGCTATCAGGTAACCTGGTCCCAGACCTGTTCCTGCTAACAGGTAACCTGGTCCCAGACCTGTTCCTGCTATCAGGTAACCTGGTCCCAGACCTGTTCCTGCTAACAGGTAACCTGGTCCCAGACCTGTTCCTGCTATCAGGTAACCTGGTCCCAGACCTGTTCCTGCTATCAGGTAACCTGGTCCCAGACCTGTTCCTGCTAACAGGTAACCTGGTCCCAGACCTGTTCCTGCTAACAGGTAACCTGGTCCCAGACCTGTTCCTGCTAACAGGTAACCTGGTCCCAGACCTGTTCCTGCTATCAGGTAACCTGGTCCCAGACCTGTTCCTGCTAACAGGTAACCTGGTCCCAGACCTGTTCCTGCTAACAGGTAACCTGGTCCCAGACCTGTTCCTGCTAACAGGTAACCTGGTCCCAGACCTGTTCCTGCTATCAGGTAACCTGGTCCCAGACCTGTTCCTGCTATCAGGTAACCTGGTCCCAGACCTGTTCCTGCTAACAGGTAACCTGGTCCCAGACCTGTTCCTGCTAACAGGTAACCTGGTCCCAGACCTGTTCCTGCTAACAGGTAACCTGGTCCCAGACCTGTTCCTGCTAACAGGTAACCTGGTCCCAGACCTGTTCCTGCTAACAGGTAACCTGGTCCCAGACCTGTTCCTGCTAACAGGTAACCTGGTCCCAGACCTGTTCCTGCTAACAGGTAACCTGGTCCCAGACCTGTTCCTGCTAACAGGTAACCTGGTCCCAGACCTGTTCCTGCTAACAGGTAACCTGGTCCCAGACCTGTTCCTGCTAACAGGTAACCTGGTCCCAGACCTGTTCCTGCTAACAGGTAACCTGGTCCCAGACCTGTTCCTGCTAACAGGTAACCTGGTCCCAGACCTGTTCCTGCTATCAGGTATCCTGGTCCCAGACCTGTTCCTGCTAACAGGTAACCTGGTCCCAGACCTGTTCCTGCTATCAGGTAACCTGGTCCCAGACCTGTTCCTGCTAACAGGTAACCTGGTCCCAGACCTGTTCCTGCTAACAGGTAACCTGGTCCCAGACCTGTTCCTGCTATCAGGTAACCTGGTCCCAGACCTGTTCCTGCTAACAGGTAACCTGGTCCCAGACCTGTTCCTGCTAACAGGTAACCTGGTCCCAGACCTGTTCCTGCTATCAGGTAACCTGGTCCCAGACCTGTTCCTGCTAACAGGTAACCTGGTCCCAGACCTGTTCCTGCTAACAGGTAACCTGGTCCCAGACCTGTTCCTGCTATCAGGTAACCTGGTCCCAGACCTGTTCCTGCTATCAGGTAACCTGGTCCCAGACCTGTTCCTGCTAACAGGTAACCTGGTCCCAGACCTGTTCATGCTATCAGGTAACCTGGTCCCAGACCTGTTCCTGCTAACAGGTAACCTGGTCCCAGACCTGTTCCTGCTAACAGGTAACCTGGTCCCAGGGTAACAGGTAACCTGGTCCCAGACCTGTTCCTGCTAACAGGTAACCTGGTCCCAGACCTGTTCCTGCTAACAGGTAACCTGGTCCCAGACCTGTTCCTGCTAACAGGTAACCTGGTCCCAGACCTGTTCCTGCTAACAGGTAACCTGGTCCCAGACCTGTTCCTGCTAACAGGTAATCTGGTCCCAGACCTGTTCCTGCTAACAGGTAACCTGGTCCCAGACCTGTTCCTGCTAACAGGTAACCTGGTCCCAGACCTGTTCCTGCTATCAGGTAACCTGGTCCCAGACCTGTTCCTGCTATCAGGTAACCTGGTCCCAGACCTGTTCCTGCTAACAGGTAACCTGGTCCCAGACCTGTTCCTGCTATCAGGTAACCTGGTCCCAGACCTGTTCCTGCTATCAGGTAACCTGGTCCCAGACCTGTTCCTGCTAACAGGTAACCTGGTCCCAGACCTGTTCATGCTATCAGGTAACCTGGTCCCAGACCTGTTCCTGCTATCAGGTAACCTGGTCCCAGACCTGTTCCTGCTATCAGGTAACCTGGTCCCAGACCTGTTCCTGCTAACAGGTAACCTGGTCCCAGACCTGTTCCTGCTATCAGGTAACCTGGTCCCAGACCTGTTCCTGCTATCAGGTAACCTGGTCCCAGACCTGTTCCTGCTAACAGGTAACCTGGTCCCAGACCTGTTCCTGCTATCAGGTAACCTGGTCCCAGACCTGTTCCTGCTAACAGGTAACCTGGTCCCAGACCTGTTCCTGCTATCAGGTAACCTGGTCCCAGACCTGTTCCTGCTATCAGGTAACCTGGTCCCAGACCTGTTCCTGCTATCAGGTAACCTGGTCCCAGACCTGTTCCTGCTATCAGGTAACCTGGTCCCAGACCTGTTCCTGCTAACAGGTAACCTGGTCCCAGACCTGTTCCTGCTAACAGGTAACCTGGTCCCAGACCTGTTCCTGCTATCAGGTAACCTGGTCCCAGACCTGTTCCTGCTAACAGGTAACCTGGTCCCAGACCTGTTCCTGCTAACAGGTAACCTGGTCCCAGACCTGTTCCTGCTAACAGGTAACCTGGTCCAGACCTGTTCCTGCTATCAGGTAACCTGGTCCCAGACCTGTTCCTGCTAACAGGTAACCTGGTCCCAGACCTGTTCCTGCTAACAGGTAACCTGGTCCCAGACCTGTTCCTGCTATCAGGTAACCTGGTCCCAGACCTGTTCCTGCTAACAGGTAACCTGGTCCCAGACCTGTTCATGCTAACAGGTAACCTGGTCCCAGACCTGTTCCTGCTATCAGGTAACCTGTTCCCAGACCTGTTCCTGCTAACAGGTAACCTGGTCCCAGACCTGTTCATGCTATCAGTTAACCTGGTCCCAGACCTGTTCCTGCTATCAGGTAACCTGGTCCCAGACCTGTTCCTGCTATCAGGTAACCTGGTCCCAGACCTGTTCCTGCTATCAGGTAACCTGGTCCCAGACCTGTTCCTGCTATCAGGTAACCTGGTCCCAGACCTGTTCCTGCTATCAGTTAACCTGGTCCCAGACCTGTTCCTGCTATCAGGTAACCTGGTCCCAGACCTGTTCCTGCTAACAGGTAACCTGGTCCCAGACCTGTTCCTGCTAACAGGTAACCTGGTCCCAGACCTGTTCCTGCTAACAGGTAACCTGGTCCCAGACCTGTTCCTGCTAACAGGTAACCTGGTCCCAGACCTGTTCCTGCTATCAGGTAACCTGGTCCCAGACCTGTTCCTGCTATCAGGTAACCTGGTCCCAGACCTGTTCCTGCTAACAGGTAACCTGGTCCCAGACCTGTTCCTGCTAACAGGTAACCTGGTCCCAGACCTGTTCCTGCTAACAGGTATTCTGGTCCCAGACCTGTTCCTGCTATCAGGTAACCTGGTCCCAGACCTGTTCCTGCTAACAGGTAACCTGGTCCCAGACCTGTTCCTGCTAACAGGTATTCTGGTCCCAGACCTGTTCCTGCTATCAGGTAACCTGGTCCCAGACCTGTTCCTGCTAACAGGTAACCTGGTCCCAGACCTGTTCATGCTATCAGGTAACCTGGTCCCAGACCTGTTCCTGCTAACAGGTAACCTGGTCCCAGACCTGTTCCTGCTAACAGGTAACCTGGTCCCAGACCTGTTCCTGCTAACAGGTAACCTGGTCCCAGACCTGTTCCTGCTATCAGGTAACCTGGTCCCAGACCTGTTCCTGCTATCAGGTAACCTGGTCCCAGACCTGTTCCTGCTAACAGGTAACCTGGTCCCAGACCTGTTCCTGCTATCAGGTAACCTGGTCCCAGACCTGTTCCTGCTAACAGGTAGCCTGGTCCCAGACCTGTTCCTGCTAACAGGTAACCTGGTCCCAGACCTGTTCCTGCTATCAGGTAACCTGGTCCCAGACCTGTTCCTGCTATCAGGTAACCTGGTCCCAGACCTGTTCCTGCTAACAGGTAACCTGGTCCCAGACCTGTTCCTGCTAACAGGTAACCTGGTCCCAGACCTGTTCCTGCTATCAGGTAACCTGGTCCCAGACCTGTTCCTGCTAACAGGTAACCTGGTCCCAGACCTGTTCATGCTATCAGGTAACCTGGTCCCAGACCTGTTCCTGCTATCAGGTAACCTGGTCCCAGACGTGTTCCTGCTATCAGGTAACCTGGTCCCAGACCTGTTCCTGCTAACAGGTAACCTGGTCCATGTCATGTTCATGCTAACATTCCACTCAACATGTTTGCCATAAGAAGGAGTAGCAAGAAGTGAAGTGTTAGCAGGAAAATGTCTGGGACCAGGAGAGTAGAGGCACAAGAAGTGAGTACAGTTACTACGTGAACTAAGTAAAAAATTAGTAGAGACGAGTGAACCCTTGGTTATAGTAGGGACTAGCGAGCCCTTGGCTTTAGTAAAGAATAGTGAGCCCTTGGCTATAGTAAAGAATAGTCAGCCCTTGGCTTTTGTAGAGAATAGTGAGCCCTTGGCTTTAGTAGAGAATAGTGAGCTCTTGGTTTTAGTGGAGAATAGTGAGCCCTTGGCTTCAGTCAAGAATAGAGAGCCTTTGACTTTAGTAAAGAATAAAGAGCCCTTGACTTTAGTAGAGAATAGTGAGCCCTTGGCTTTAGTAAAGACCAGTGAGCCTTTGGCTTTAGTAGAGACTAGTGAGCCCTTGGCTTTAGTAGAGACAAGTGAGCCCTTGGTTTAGTAGAGAATAGTGAGCCCTTGGCTTAGTAGAGACTAGTGGGCCCTTGGCTTTAGTAGAGACCAGTGAGCCCTTGGCTTAGTAGAGACCAGTGAGCCCTTGGCTTAGTAGAGACCAGTGAGCCCTTGGCTTTAGTAGAGACAAGTGAGCCCTTGGTTTAGTATAGAATAGTGAGCCCTTGGCTTAGTAGAGACTAGTGAGCCCTTGGCTTTAGTAGAGACCAGTGAGCCCTTGGCTTTAGTAGAGACTAGTGAGCCCTTGGCTTTAGTAGAGACCAGTGAGCCCTTGGCTTTAGTAGAGACCAGTGAGCCCTTGGCTTTAGTAGAGACAAGTGAGCCCTTGGTTTAGTAGAGAATAGTGAGCCCTTGGCTTAGTAGAGACTAGTGAGCCCTTGGCTTAGTAGAGACTAGTGGGCCCCTGGCTTTAGTAGAGACTAGCGAGCCCTTGGCTTTAGTAGAGACTAGTGAGCCCTTGGCTTTAGTAGAGACAAGTGAGCCCTTGGTTTAGTAGAGAATAGTGAGCCCTTGGCTTAGTAGAGACTAGTGAGCCCTTGGCTTTAGTAGAGACAAGTGAGCCCTTGGTTTAGTAGAGAATAGTGAGCCCTTGGCTTAGTAGAGACTAGTGAGCCCTTGGCTTAGTAGAGACTAGTGGGCCCTTGGCGTTAGTAGAGACTAGCGAGCCCTTGGCTTTAGTAGAGACTAGCGAGCCCTTGGCTTTAGTAGAGACTAGCGAGCCCTTGGCTTTAGTGGAGACTAGCGAGCCCTTGGCTTTAGTGGAGACTAGTGAGCCCTTGGCTTTAGTAGAGACTAGTGAGCCCTTGGCTTTAGTAGAGACTAGTGAGCCCTTGGCTTTAGTAGAGACTAGTGAGCCCTTGGCTTTAGTGGAGACTAGCGAGCCCTTGGCTTTAGTAGAGACTAGTGAGCCCTTGGCTTTAGTAGAGACTAGCGAGCCCTTGGCTTTAGTAGAGACTAGTGAGCCCTTGGCGTTAGTAGAGACTAGCGAGCCCTTGGCTTTAGTAGAGACTAGTGAGCCCTTGGCTTTAGTAGAGACGAGTGAGACCTTGGCTTCAGTAGAGACTAGTGAGCCCTTGGCTTTATTAGAGACTAGTGAGCCCTTGGAACTCAGCAAAAGACTTCAAAAGAAAAACAAAAACAGAAGCAGAGGCACATTGACTAGGAAAAACTGGATGTTCAGTAAAATATTTAAGCTCCTATATACACTCTCATCAATACATACACTCTGATATACAATCTAATCAATATATAAGGTCCTAAAAACACTCTCACCAATATATAAACTCTTATAAATACTCTCATCAATAAATAAGCTCTTTTATACACTCATAAATATATAAGCTCTCATCACCACCCCTCTCTCCACTAGGATTCTCTGCCTCTAACACAATTACAGGGGCTGAGTCACTGGTTTACTGGTGCTCTTCCATGCCGTCCCTTGGAGAGGTGCGTCACTTGAGTAGGTTGAGTCACTGACGTGATCTTCCTGTCCGGGGTGGCGCCCAACCTTGGGTTGTGCCGTGGTGGAGATCTTCGTGGGCTATACTCGGCCTTGTCTCAGGATGGTAAGTTGGTGGTTGAAGATATCCCTCTAGTGGTGTGGGGGCTGTGCTTGGCAAAGTGGGTGGGGTTATATCCTGCCTGTTTGACCCTGTCCGGGAGTATCGTCGGATGGGGCCACAGTGTCTCCCGACCCCTCCTGTCTCAGCCTCCAGTATTTATGCTGCAGTAGTTTATGTGTCGGGGGGCTGGGGTCAGTTTGTTATATCTGGAGTATTTCTCCTGTCTTATACGGTGTCCTGTGTGAATTTAAGTATGATCTCTCTAATTTTCTTTTTCTCTTTCTTTCTTTCTTTCTTTCTTTCTTTCTTTTTTTCTTTTTTCTTTCTTTTTTTCTTTTTTTCTTTCTTTCTTTCTTTCTTTCTTTCTTTCTTTCTTTCTTTCTTTCTCTCTCGGAGGACCTGAACCCTAGGACCGTGCCTCAGGACTACCTGGCCTGACGACTCCTTGCTGTCCCCAGTCCACCTGGCCGTGCTGCTGCTCCAGTTTCAAATGTTCTGCCTGCGGCTATGGAATCCTGACCTGTTCACTGGACGTGCTCCCTGTCCCAGACCTGCTGTTTTCAACTCTCTAGAGACAGCAGGAGCGGTAGAGACACTCTGAATGATCGGCTATGAAAAGCCAACTGACATTTACTCCTGAGGTGATGACCTGTTGCACCCTCGACAACCACTGAGATTATTATTATTTGACCCTGCTGGTCATCTATGAACATTTGAACATCTTGGCCATGTTCTGTTATAATCTCCACCCGGCACAGACAGAAGAGGACTGACCACCCCTCATAGCCTGGTTGCTCTCTGGGTTTCTTCCAAGGTTCTGGCCTTTATAGGGAGTTTTTCCTAGCCACCGTGCTTCTACACCTGCATTGCTTGCTGTTCGGGGTTTTAGGCTGGGTTTCTGTACAGCACTTTGAGATATCAGCTGATGTACGAAGGGCTTTATAAATACATTTGATTGGTTTAATAAATTTGATGTAAGTTCTTGTATACACTCTCACCAATATACAGTATATCACAAAAGTGAGTACACCCCTCACATTTTTGTAAATATTTGAGTATATCTTTTCATGTGACAACACTGAAGAAATTACACTTTGCTACAATGTAAAGTAGTGAGTGTACAGCTTGTATAACAGTGGACATTTGCTGTCCCCTCAAAATGACTCAAAACACAGCCATTATTGTCTAAACCGCTGGCAACAAAAGTGAGTACACTCCTAAGTGAAAATGTCCAATATATATATATAACCAATATATATATAGCTGCGTATATAACACTCTGTATATATCACAAGGGTGCGTTCTGAGCCCTCTCCTGTACTCCCTGTTCACCCACGACTGCGTGGCCACGCACGCCTCCAACTCAATCATCAAGTTTGCGGACGACACAACAGTGGTAGGCTTGATTACCAACAACGACGAGACGGCCTACAGGGAGGAGGTTAGGGCCCTCGGAGTGTGGTGTCAGGAAAATAACCTCACACTCAACGTCAACAAAGCTAAGGAGATGATGGTGGACTTCAGGAAACAGCAGAGGGAACACCCCCCTATCCACATCGATGGAACAGTAGTGGAGAGGGTAGTAAGTTTTAAGTTCCTCGGCAAACACATCACATACAAACTGAATTGGTCCACTCACATAGACAGCATCGTGAAGAAGGCGCAGCAGCGCCTCTTCAACCTCAGGAGGCTGAAGAAATTCGGCTTGTCACCAAAAGCACTCACAAACTTCTACAGATGCACAATCAAGAGCATCCTGGCGGGCTGTATCACCGCCTGGTACGGCAACTGCTCCGCCCACAACCGTAAGGCTCTCCAGAGGGTAGTGAGGTCTGCACAACGCATCACCGGGGGCAAACTACCTGCCCTCCAGGACACCTACACCATCCGATGATACAGGAAGGCCATAAAGATCATCAAGGACATCAACCACCTGAGCCACTGCCTGTTCACCCCGCTATCATCCAGAAGGCGAGGTCAGTACAGGTGCATCAAAGCTGGGACCGAGAGACTGAAAAACAGCTTCTATCTCAAGGCCATCAGACTGTTAAACAGCCACCACTAACATTGAGTGGCTGCTGCCAACACACTGACTCAACTCCAGCCACTTTAATAATGGGAATTGATGGGAAATTATGTAAAATATATCACTAGCCACTTTAAACAATGCTACCTAATATAATGTTTACATACCCTACATTATTCATCTCATATGCATACTTATATACTGTACTCTATATCATCTACTGCATCTTTATGTAATACATGTATCACTAGCCACTTTAACTATGCCACTTTGTTTACATACTCATCTCATATGTATATACTGTACTCAATACCATCTACTGTATCTTGCCTATGCTGCTCTGCACCATCACTCATTCATATCTTTATGTACATATTCTTTATCCCCTTACACTGTGTATAAGACAGTAGTTTTGGAATTGTTAGTTAGATTACTTGTTGGTTATTACTGCATTGTCGGAACTAGAAGCACAAGCATTTCGCTACACTCGCATTAACATCTGCTAACCATGTGTATGTGACAAATAAAATTTGATTTGATTTGATTTGAAATACACTCTCCTCAATATATAAGCTATAATACACACTCTCACCAATATATAAACTCTTATATACTGTAAGGCGCTGAGTCAGAGTGTCCTTTCCTCTCACCTGTCAGGTCTCGGCCCTGGAAAGGATCTTCAACGTCGGAGACCATCGAACGAGCCGTGCTGTCACACTCTGGGGTCTGGTACCTGTCACAGAGCGAAAGAAAGGCAGAAAAGAGAGAGAGAGAGAGAGAGAGAGAGAGAGTCTGTCTCCTACCTTTAACTCAGAGTACCTCAGTGATACAACAGTAAGGAGAGACAAGAGAGTAGCTGTTAGATACAACAGTAAGGAGAGACAAGAGAGTACCTCAGAGATACAACTACATGATTTAAAAAGATGGACATGAGCGAAAGACCACAGTGTGTGCGTGTGTTTGTGAGAACACAGGCCTGCAGAAGAACAAAACGACCTCTGTTGTCATACCAAATCTCACAAAACAAGAGGCTCTGCCAACTGCCTCTCAGTCTCTCTCTCTCTCTCTCTCTCTCACACCAGGAATGTGAATTAAAGTCTACACCGGGAAGACTGCAGGATAAATGGTAATGCTTTCAGGAGGAGAAGAGTACGACTTAGAAACATGTTGTTTAGCTTCAGTTAATGAAGAATGATCCCATGCCATTCTCACAATGATTGTGAATGTCAACCAGACATCAATGCATCAAATTGTTAGCAATCAAGACTGTGTGTGTGTGTGTGTGTGTGTGTGTGTGTGTGTGTGTGTGTGTGTGTGTGTGTGTGTGTGTGTGTGTGTGTGTGTGTGTGTGTGTGTGTGTGTGTGTGTGTGTGTGTGTGTGTGTGTGTGTGTGTGTGTGTGTGTGTGTGTGTGTGTGTGTGTGTGTGTGTGTGTGTGTGTGTGTGTGTGTGTGTGTGTGTGTGTGTGTGTGTGTGTGTGTGTGTGTGTGTGTGTGTGTGTGTGTGTGTGTGTGTGTGTGTGTGTGTGTGTGTGAACGGCATGAATGGATATAATTTGGCCTGGCGTGTGAATTGTATGTTTCTGAGTGTTTCTAAATGGAAATGTTCAGGGGGAGTACATGTGTCTCTCATTTACTTTTTATACAAGAGATGCTCTTTTTTTTGGTCAAAGTTCCAAGACGGAGTGTTTGGAGCGTGACTGTGTTCTAAAACAGAATGTTTGGAGCGTGACTGTGTTCTAAAACAGAGTGTTTGGAGCGTGACTGTTCTAAAACAGAGTGTTTGGAGCGTGACTGTGTTCTAAAACAGAATGTTTGGAGCGTGACAGTGTTCTAAAACAGAGTGTTTGGAGTGTGACTGTGTTCTAAAACAGAATGTTTGGAGCGTGACAGTGTTCTAAAACAGAGTGTTTGGAGCGTGACTGTGTTCTAAAACAGAGTGTTTGGAGCGTGACTGTGTTCTAAAACAGAGTGTTTGGAGTGTGACTGTGTTCTAAAACAAAATGTTTGGAGCGTGACTGTGTTCTAAAACAAAATGTTTGGAGCGTGACTGTGTTCTAAAGCAGAGTGTTTGGAGAGTGACTGTGTTCTGGCTGCTGATACATCATAGGTTCTTCTGGCGAGGGAATCTGTAAAGGTTACTACGACGACACACAGTGTACAGTAAAGATTAATATG